>NC_056730.1:706740977-706908477 GCF_019279795.1 Protopterus annectens | reverse complement strand
TAACAGTGAGTGTGGAAGAGAGGTGAAGAGAGTACAGGCAGGATGGAGTGGGTGGAGAAGTGTCAGGAGTGATTTGTGACAGACTAGTACCTGTAAGAATGAAAGGGAAGGTCTACAAGAGGGTAGTGAGACCAGCTATGTTATATGGGTTGGAGACAGTGGCATTGACAAAAAGGCAAGAGTTTGAGCTGGATGTGGTAGAATTAAAGATGTTAAGATTTGCACTGGGTGTGATGAGGGTGGACAGGATTAGGAATAAGTATATTAGAGGGTCAGCCCAGGTTGGAAGGTTTGGAGACAAAGCCAGAGAGGCACGGTTACGTTGGTTTGGACATGTGCTGAGGAGGGATGCTGAGTATATTGGGAAAAAGATGCTAAGGATGAAGCTACCAGGTAACTGGAAAAGAGGAAGGCCTAAGATAGGGTTTATGGATGTGGTGAGAGACGACATGCAGGTGGTTGGCGTGACAGAGCAAGATGCAGAGGACAGGAAGAAATGGAAACAGGTGATCTGCTGTGGCGACCCCTGACGGGAACAGCCGAAAGATGATATATATATATATATATATATATATAGATATATATATATATATATATATATATATATATATATATATATATATATATATATAGATATATATAGATATATAGATAGATATAGATATATAGATAGATATAGATATATAGATATATATATATATATAGATATATATATATATATATATATAGATATATATATATATAGATATATATATAGATATAGATATATAGATATATATATATACATACACACACACATATATATATATAGTGTACAAGCACACTCACTATACACACCTATATGTACACTGTGTATGTGTGTGTATATACATATATGTATATACACACATACAATCAGTGTGTGTATATTTTATATACATGTATACACATTGTGTATTTATATGTGTGTATATATGTGTGGGTGTATATATATATATATATATATATATATATATATATATGTATATATATATATATATGTATATATATATATGTAAATAGCATGTATGTACTAATTGTATTCTTACTGTTTTTCTCTGTTTCTCATTTGTTGTGGTATCTGCTGATTGTGTGTTAAGGCTGAGAAGGAGAAAAGCCCAGCAGGCTTTAAAAATCTGGAAAGTGTAGTCAGAAGTTACCGCTTTCTGATTTGCACACTCGTTTTTTTGTTTAGGGTCTCTCCACCTCCAGGAAAATTGTGTGATCTGCCATGCTTTCGATCCTAGAGTGTTGGTAGGTCATAGAAATAAATTTTATTTTGAAGGGTCTCTTGCCTTCTTCCTTTGAGGTCATCTCTGGAGCATTTAAGGAGAAACCAAAGATGTATCTCATGCTTCTTCGAGCACCTCTTCTGCATCCTCCAGGTCGTTGGACAGATCAGTAAAAAGGCGGTATACAGATTCCATGGTCTAATCGGATCCATTGAAGAAGAAACAAAACTCTTGGATCCATCCCTTCCCTCTTACCTGACATTGTCTAAAAAGCTGTCCTTGGATCCTATGGCTTCTTTGGATGCGAAGTCTCTTAAAAGTAAAGATTTGTCTGATCCAAAGACCTTGGATCAGACACTAAAGTCAACCTTGCCTATTTTGTCTAGAACAGGGTACTCCCCATCATTGGATCCAGTTCCCTCGAGTACTTTCTCCGTTTCTGTAGAGACCTAAATCTCCATCTGCTCTTTATCCCACTCTTCTAGAAGTCTGACCGAAGTGGAAGTCTGACCAAAGTGGATGTAGAGAGGCTACTGAGAAAGAGCCTGTCAGCACAAAGCCAGCCTACACCTTTCTCAGCTACTACCCCATTGGGCCAGGAGGCCTGTACATCCACAAGACCTCCACAACCAATTCCTCCTTTATTCCTGTCGAGGTTTGAGCCACCTGATTCAAGTCGTCCGGACCGGTCTGCTTTGGATTAGAGAATCTTTGTATCCTCTGATCCAAGGCTTGCTTTGAGCTCTTTGGTGCAGTTGGATCCAGAGACGTCTCCGAGCTGATGGTATCCCGCTGGGTCAGAGATGTTGCAGTTGACTTTAAGGGTTTCCTAGCTTTCTCTGGATCTCGGAGCCTTGGAGATGGTCAGTTTGTCTCTGACTTCGTCCTCTCAGCAGCTGACCTCTGAGGAGGAGGGGAAGACTAGGGTTCAGAGGCTTGTTCTCTGGAGTCTAGGTTGCTGTCCCTCTCAAGGACGGTCTGATGCCTTTAAGGTTTTGGAGAGAGCTCTGTCTGCACCTCTTACTGTGGTGGTGCCTGTGATTTTAACTGTACTTCTACTCCACCTCTGTGTTTAGAGTGTCAACTGTTCTTTCTGCTGGAACAGTCGATGCCAAAACCTCGGGCTTCCCATGAGGTTACCCTCTTCTCTTCTGATGCCTCCCTAGAGTATCCCATTGAGGAGGTCCTTAAGAAGACAACATGCAAGAGGAAGTATATAGATTCCCCTGAAAGACATCCTTGAGATCCTGAAACATGTGACTTGAAGCCCAGCAACAGCTCGTAGAAAGAATGTACTCCTAGAGATATTTGGTAGAGGCCCAGCTACCTCCTGGGTGGTCCTGCCGACCAATGAGCTCATTGATTTGGTCTCTCGGAGGGCATGGAAGGATCGTGATACCATTTGAACCTTTCCCCAGGAAGTTCACCAAAATTACGACTCCCCATAGGATAGATAATTTTGGTCGAAAGGTGCACCAGTGGATGCCAGGGTTGTGGCCATGGGCACCAAGAAGAAACTGGCAGACGAAAGTTCCTCTGTTAATCCCTCCCACCAAGGATTTGCAGGTAATGGACAATTTCGAGAAGCATGTCTGTGGTTCAGCAATCTTCGCCTTAAGGTCTCTGAGCTGTTTGGCACATTTCACAAGACTACAGAAGGACTTCATTTAAGGAGCTGTCAGACATCCTCACAGGAACCATTGCTGAAGAGGTGAAGACATCGGTCACTTCTCACTTGGCTGTCGTACAGTCCATTTCCAACTCTTCCTTGAGGCTAATCTCTAATGTAGCAGAAGGAACCTCAAGTATAGCTGGTTCAGGTGTTTCCATTAGGATACATGCATTGATGTGTTTGTGTGATTTTGCGGACCCCTTTAAGTCTTAGTTTGTCAGTGCTCCCTTTGATGGCACATCACTTTTTGGTCCCAGAGAAAAAGATGCATTGTCCAGGTATGAAAAGGATGGAAAGACCCTTTCTGCCATGGGCATGTTTTTCCACCCATCCAAAGATCCTTTTTGAGGAGTCATTGAGGTGGTGGCAAAATGTGGTTCAAAAAATCTCAAGGTGGTTTCCAGGACACATGTGGAGAAAGTTCCCTCGGGGCAGAGGGGGGAATTTTAATGGTAAACGCGATACCACTCTTGCGGCAGAGGTGGCATGCAGAACCAAGGGTTCACAGATTCATTCTTTGGCAAACCCTTCCAGCATTCCTGAAAGGAGGCTCAATTGTCCACCTCTCGAGGCAGTCGAGGATTGCTTGTCCCTTCACCAGAGAGCCTGGCTAGAAATAAAAATAAATACTGGGGTGCAGAGGATAATTTCCTGAGGTTATATAATACCATTTTCCCTTTGTCCTCTCAATTCAAGAAAATTCCTCTATGTTCCATCCAGTCAGAGGGAGCAAGCAGCAATTCAAATACAAAAGCTGCTAGACAAGAGTCCTTCAACACGTCCCTCCAGACCAGATAGACTCTGGAACTTGGTCAAAGTTCTTTTTAGTGCCAAAATAAAACAGGGGACTGGAAACTAATTCTGGATCTCAACATCTTAAATCCATTTGAAAGACCAAATTCCAGATGGTCACGGTTCAGTCCTTTCATGTTTTTGTGGGACGACGATTGCATGGGGTCAGTAGACATTCAGGTTGTGCACTACCACTTAAAAATAAACAGGCAGTCCAGATGTTTCTTGCACTTCCGGCTAGGGCTGGTCATTATCAATTCAGAGTTCTGCCCTTTTGTCTCACCACAGCCTCCAGGCTGTTTACCAAATGCATGGCAGTAGTAGCAACTCACTTGAGACCGCAGGGATTCCGGGTGTTTCCATACTTGGACAACTGGCTCATATCCACCCCAACTAGGCATCAGCTCATCGTAAGAAGAGAAGGTGATCCAAACTTGTACTCTACTAGTAATATAAATAAAAAAAAAATCTCAACTAGAACCAGGTCAAACTCTAGAGTTCATTGGGGCAGTACTCTACACAAAATCGTCAGTAGCCTCACGTCACCCTCCAGAGTTCATATAGTAAAAGCACAAGTGAAAAAGATAGTTTTCAGTACCAGAGATTCAGCCCACTTTCAAGCTCTGGGATCAGTGGCGGCAGCAGTAACATTATTGCCTTTGGCCAGATTACACACGAGAATCCGTCAGTGGGCGCCGGCCTCCCAGTGGTCGTCTTCATCTGTCCCGATACGAATCCCCAACATAAGCTAAAGGGATCTGATGTGGTGGATTCAATCAGATCAGGTTTTACAAGGCCATTTATTCATCCCCTCTCAGCCCAAGGCCATAGTGATCACCGATGGTTCTCAGTTGGGCGGGCATTACCAAGGGAATAAGGTCCAAGGAACGTGGTCCCCTGAAGAGGCAAATTTGCTTATTCGTGTTGTAGAATTGAGAGCAGTGCTTTTAGCATTGCATGCCTTTCAGGATGCTCTCCCTTATGGAATGATTGCAATACAAATGGACAGCTTGTCAGTGGTTTGGTACATCAATGAACAAGGAGGAACCAGACATCCCTTATGTCGAAGTGTTCAGGATATGGCAGTGGGCATTATCTTCCAACTGCTTTCTTATAGCAATGAACATTCCGGGAAAGTCCATCATGCTAGCAGACAAGTTGAGCCAGGTACATTTTAGTATTTCGTAAGCTATCCCTTGGACAGTAGCGGAAATGATTTTCCACAGGTGGGGCCAACCACAATGTGATCTCTTTGCATCCCCCTGAACAAGTGCAGAAGCTACTTTGGCTTAATCCCCCTACAGAGGAAATCCATTGAGGTATGCTGTTCATGATTGACCCCCTGGTCTGCTTTATGCATATCCCCCAATTCCTTTGATCCCAAAGTTTCTAAAGAGCTGCCATGTTGAAGAGCAAAGTCATCCTCATTGCACTCTTTTGGCCTCATTTGATTTATCGATTCTGGATCCACCTCCTGATCAGCTGTCTCACCTGACAGGCATGGATTGTTTGGACCTCCCTAGTCTCATGTTAGCAGCTTGGTTTCTCTATTTCCAATAATAGCCAGACAACCTATGCTGTCATCCTCTGTCAGTCGAATTTTGTTATCTTCCTCAAACCACCTGCAAATGGAAAGGATTTATGCATTGGGCACTTCAGAATAGTGTGGACACCTTTTCTGCACCAATGCATACCATCCTGGAGTTCTTGATGCTGCTTTTTAATCAAGGAACCAGTTCTTCAACAATAAAGGCTTAATTATCAGCGATTTCTAATTTCCATTTTGGTCTTGATGGGTCTTTACTTGCTTCCCATAAACTTTGTAAAACTTTTCTATGAGGAACGCTTCTGTTAAGACCATCTGTTAAAGATCCTGCTCTGCCAGGGGACTTAACTCTGGTACTGCAAGCTCTGGTCCTTCCTCCCTTTGAACCTTCACATTATTGCGATCTCAAATTATTTCTTGGAAAACGGTTTTGGTGGCCATTACTTCTGCCAGACACAGTTAAAAGATTCAGGCCTTGTTGGTAAAGCCTCCATACCTAATTTTTCATAAGGGTAGAGTTGCATTACGAACTAATGCATTCTTTTTTCCCAAAGTAGTGTCAGTCCAACATTAACCAATCTGTTAATCTGCTAGTTTTCCTCCCAAATAATATAAAGGCAAATATTTGTTGCATTTACTAGATGTTCATAGGCAATTGTGTTTCTCTTTCTACACAGAACAGAGTACTTCAGAACATCAGATCAGCTGTTTTTCTTTGCTGAAGGGAAATTGGGCAAGCATGTATCTAGAGTTTCCCTAGCCAGTGGCTTACTAACTGCATTTCCTTTTACATTAAGTTGAACTTTACCTAAACAACTGCGTGCTCACTCAAGGTCGATTAGCAGCTTCCTCAGTCTTTTATTCAAGGGACTTCCATGGATGACATTTGTGTAGCAGCAACTTGGGCTTCCCCCTTATACCTTCATTTTTCATTACAGACTGGATTTAGTTTCCAGAGGTAAGGCATCATTTGGCTCCGTGATGCTTAAGAATGTCCTTCCTTGAGGCCACCCTGGGATTTAGGTAACTGGGGACTCTGTGCCATCAGTTGAGGACAGAATGGAAGTTGACAACATCAGATAACTTGTGTACTTACCATAATGTTCTAACTGTGTTGTCCATTTTCATTCTTCCTCAACTCCCTATCCACTGACCCCCAACCTTAATTTTTCCTGGAAGAGCAAGAGGATGACTGTGGGGTCTACTCCTTGCATTATAAAGCTCCAGATATAGCTTTGTTTGCCTTTTTTGCTGTATATTCCTTAAGGTACTTTTGTAGGAGTAATTTTTATTCTTCTTCTATAGTCTCCAAACAAGGCATTCTATAGTTATGTCAAGAATCTAAATGGCAGTGCTCAAATATGCTCTGAGCTACAACAGAATGGCATTAAATATACTGATCCCAAGGATATTGCCAATATCCTGGCAGATCGATTTAGTGCCAACTTCAACCCCTAAAGGGCCCATCTCAATACCAAAAGATTGCCAAATTCTGGTAATCACGGCCACACAAGTAGAAACCGCACTCTCAAAAGCTAAGAATGCAGCATCCATTGGACCAGATGACATCCCGGGCTGTGTACTACATGAACTACAAAATGAACTGGCACCTTACCAAGGTATCATGTTTAATCATTGCCTCACCTCAGGCTTCGTGCCCACTGAGTGGTGCACCGCTACAGTTATCCCACTCCACAAGGGGGGATCCACCTTTGATCCCGGGAACTACCGTCCCATCAGTCTGACGAGCGTGATCTGCAAGGTCATAGAATGCATTATCATGGAACTTATAAACAAAGACATTGGCAGCCTTCAAACACTGGACCCCACGCAGTTTGGGTTCGTGAAGAGCCGATCTTGTCTCCTGAACCTGATTGACTTCTTCGAATCAGTCTCCGGAGCTGTGGACGAAGGTAGGGTGGTCCACACAGCTTATCTGGACCTCGCCAAGGCCTTCAACACCATCCCCCACTCTGGAATCATAGATAAACTTACAAAGCTGGGCATAAATCCCTACATCACTCGATGGGTTGCCAACTGGCTTACTGATGGAACCCAGACTGTAAAAGTAGCCTACTCCAAATCCAGCTCCAGACAAGTGGAGTACCTCAGGGTGCAGTCCTGGGACCGCTCTTGTTTGGCATCTACTTCTCTGAAGTACAGGCCAACACTAAGGGACTCTGGCTAACAAAGTTTGCAGATGACTGCAAACCGGGAGCCATTATTGAATCCCCAAATGATGTGGATATTCTACAAAGGGCCTTACAGAAACCAATGCTTTGTGCCAGAGCAATGGGCTCAAGCTTCATGCCAAGAAATGTATAGTTATCCCCTTTGGGAAAAACCATGTACCCATGAATTACCACATAGGTGGCAGTACACTAAACACCGAAAGTGTGATAAGAGACTTGGGGACACAGGTGGACACTGGTCTCACCTTCGATAACCACATCGGCACAACAGTCAGGAAATCTTTCTATGTGGCACACCTCATCAATAAGGGCTGTTCATCCAGAAAAAAGGTCATTGTCCCACTGTACTCATCCCTCATTAGACCCATTAATAGAGTACAGTGCCCCGTTTAGTATGTACCTCAAAAGACATCTGCAGCAGCTGGAAAGGCAGCAGAAATACCTCGCTAAAAGAATCACATGCCCTAAAGCAGGATGCCCTATGCTGACTGTCTAAAAAAAAAAATAAAAAAAAAAAAATTCCAGCTATACTCTGTGGCATATCGTCTACTCAGTGGTGATCTCTGCTTAACATACAAGGCCATGTCAAAGCCTGAGCTGTTGGACATGCTCCACTTAAAGAAATCCCAATCCCTCAAAGCCACATGCTCCAGGGATCTAAACCTTGTCATCACAATGAACAAATCATGCTGGAGGGATAGGTTCTTGACCAAGAGACTGCCCATACTCTGGAGTAGACTGCCCATACGTGTCAAGCAGAGCACCTCCTTGGCCCTCTTCAAAAGGAACCTTGACGATTGGATGGGAGATAGGAAATTCACCCTGGGGATCATGTCAGTCGCCCCGCTAGACAGGGGTCCAGGGAAGTAAAGATTGTGGGAATAAGTATACAGGCCCTAGGGCTGATAGCCTAGTACCAACCTGTGATGGGGGTTAGTGCATTCTGGGTAAGAGAGAAGCTTGAGAGTTCAAGGTTGCCACAAGCTTTTACAGTAACATAGTGTGATTCGAGGGCTCTGATCTGAACCCATCAGTTTTGGAAGAATAAAAATGGACAACACAAACTGAACGTTATGGTAAGTACTTCTTTTTTTGGGCACCATGCCCTTAAGAGATTTTTTTTTCTGCCATAGAGTGCTCCTTGTGCAGGCTTTCAAGGATTGGTTGGCTAATGCTTTCCATTGTTGGGCAGAATAAATCCTCTTTCTGGCAAAAAAAAAAAAAAAAAACATTCCATTTGCTGTTTTTAATTTATACTGCTGTTCCCTTCGGCCACCTAAGTAGCTGCACAACCTACAGTGTCTAGCCCAAATTATCTCCCTAATGCAAGGGAGAGAGATTGAGGCATCCACAACTTGTCAGCAAAGCCCAAGTGCGTAATGTATATTGTAGTGCAAAAATTAATGTGAACAATTGACACGAATGATAAATATCCTACTGTAGCGTGGCTAGATATGAAGTGGGTAGTTTTTTTCTGTCCCCTCATCCACTCCAGCACCTATTTAAAACAAACTATGCTGCCATAAACACTCTAATGTTTGCTTAAAGGGAGATGCTCGATTATGTACCATCTCCAATGCTTGGTGCATTAAGTATAGCATACAGCAGTCAACAGAAGCTGGTTAAAGATTACAATTCAGTCTTGAATTCATTTGGCACAAAATAGTAACTAAGATCCTGTTTCAGCCACTAGCACGGCCTGCCAAATGCATTATTACACAAACTAGCTGCCAGTGGGGGACATAATCCTAACCCTGGGCCAGCATACCTAGCCCAGAATACCTATAACTTTCCCAGTAATTACTTCCCCATCCATACAAATTAACAATAAAACGTCATTTGATCTAAACCTCTACTGCGCACTAAATAAAATCCCTGAATTTCATGCATGGATACACACACAACTCCAAAATAGTCACTGTAACAAACATGGCTAAAAGAGGACATAAAGGACTAAAATATCCTTTCTCCAGGAGATAATATCCTTGGAAAGGACAGAAAAAAACAAAAGTGAGGTAGTGTAGTGATCTTTCAAAATACTCTAATCACTCTTCTCCAAACTTCACATCTTCAGAACTGTAAAGCTGAAATTCTCCTGTCCTCTCAAACTGACAGTAGTAGCATAGATTTGATGTCAGTTTCCATTTCATCCTTGTCTCAGTCTGGAAACAAGGATACCTCTCATTCCCTGCCTACAACAGGAGTTTCTTTGGTGGGAGGAGATATGTCACCAAAACAAGGGACTATCTTTCACTCTACCCCCTGCCACCCAAACCCTAACTACAGACGCATCAGATTATGCTTGGGGGGGCCCACCTGGCGTTGAGATGCATTCATGGCAAATGGAGCCCAAAACAAATGCATCTGCATATCAACCAGAAGGAGATGCTAACTGTTCAGAATGCTCTGACAGCCTTCAAGGACCTTAATTCATCCAGGACAACTACTGATAGACAGACAACACCATGGTTATATGGTACATAAATAAGCAGGGGGGGGGTACACATTCCTACCCCCTTTGCAGACTAGCCATGACGTTGTGGACCATGGCTTTGACTTACCAAACACATCTTCAAGCTCAATTCCTGCCAGGAAAACAAAATACTCTGGCAGACGACCTAAGCAGAAATCTTATGAAACCACACAAATGGAAACTGGACCCACAAATCTTCAGCATGTTAGCACGGAAGTGGGGGAGCCCAGACATAGATCTATTTGCCTCTCCCCAAATTATCAGCTGGACAAATTCCGCACAAGAATTCATCACAAAAAGCATGGAAAGTGGACGCCTTATCCTTCAGTTGGAAAAACCTATCGGTATATGCCTTTCCCCCTCTGCCTCTTCTCTCCAAGGTCTTACTAAAAGTCGGACAGGAAAAACCAAAAATAATCCTATTTGCTCCGGACTAGCCTCGACAACACTGGTACCCACTTCTAAGGAATATGTCTCAACTCCCCCCTTGGTACTTGCCTCAAATACCTCATCTGCTGTCTCAGCAGAACAATCAAATTCTGCACACTCATCTCCAAACTCTGAACCTTGCAGCATGGCTGATCATTTAATTATTCAAACACCACCTCTCAGTAAATCTGTGATGGATGTCATTTTGGAAGCCAGAAGGCCTAGTACTGGAAAATCTTATGCTGATAAATGGAAGAGATTCTGTGCTTGGAACAGACACAGCAAAGCCCCAATATTCCTCAGATTTTACAATATTTGACTGAGATGCTTGACAAGGGCTTATCTTTTTCTTCAGTAAAAATCCATGCCTCTGCCATCTCGGCTCATTACAACACAGAGCCTCCCCACTTTTCTCATTCTCTGCTCAAACAGTATCTTAGAGGGGCCAAAAATTTAAGGCCACCCAGAAGATCTCCAACTCCTGCATGGGACCTCAATTTCGTGCTGGAAAATCTCACCCTGCCTACTTTTGAACCAGCAGCTACTGCGGATATAAAATTTCTACCTTGGAAAACAGCTTTTCTCTTGGCAGTCACTTCAGCAAGAAGGGTTTCAGAACTACAGGCTCTCATGGCAGTGGAGCCTTTTATTATATTTTACCCGGACAGGGTGTTCCTCAGGACCAATCCTTCTTTTATGCCTAAGGTGGTATCCAGTGTGGCTCTTAACCAGACCATTCATCTGCCAACATTTTACCCAAATCCGCAGAACAAGGGGGAGCAGATTCTGCATTAATTGGATGTACACAGACAACTAAGATTCTACTTGAACAGAACTAGATCTCTAAGAAAATCTGAGCAACCACTGGTAGCATTTGCTGCAGGGTCAGAGGGGAAGGCTATATCAAAGCAGACTATTTCTAAGTGGATAAGCCCATTGCATTCGTTTCTGCTATTTGCACCATGGTAAACCTGTGCCCAAGGGGATCAGATCCCATTCCACCAGAGCTGCCTCTACTTCAGCAGCTTTTCTCAGAGGAGACATTCTAGAAGCTGCTATTTGGAACTCTGTTCATACCTTCACAAAGCATTATCATTTACCTCTCTTTTCCAAATCCAGGGCAGGCTTTGCCACTGCAGTCCTGCAGGGCCTTATAGCCGCTCTTAATGCTGTTTAGTTCCATCCTCCCATCAATAGCTTTGTGATTCTACCCAAATGTAATGACTGCAACAGTGAAACATGAAGAACATAGTACAGTTGTGTACACTTACCATAAATGTAGATGTTCGAGTGTATTAACTGTTGCAGTCCAGGTTACCCACCCCCATCCCCCTTTCTATACCTTTCCTTTCCTTCACTATACTCAAAAGCCTTTGTGGTGCATTTGCTTTTAGTTGAAGGTAAAGTTTGTTTCTAAAAGTGCACCTCTATATTTACTGTTTGTTTTATATATATATTTTTGCTCCCCATTTGGGGGCACCTGACATCTGGGGCAAGAAAAACTGAATAAAATGGCATCTGCTGCATGTTTTATACCCCTGACGACCTGACATCATGGAAGAGGCGACAGCAACCGATGCAGGACCCAAGACTGTTATTCAGGCCGACTGAGGGCAACCTGCCAGCAGATTACCCAAATGTAATGACTGCAACAGTGAATACACTCTAACATCTACATTTATGGTAAATGTACACAACTGTACTTTGTGTTGACCCCTGTAATGCCTAAAATCACATAAATAGTCAGGAATTTCCTGTAGCTCCAGAAGGGAGCCAGTCATTCTAAGTTCAGAGCCATCTTGTTCATTTTCATAACAGCCCTGTGTGTGCCTTACTATTTATACAGTGACAGCGGTGACTTACCTAAGACTGAAGGGGAGTAGAGTATTTAACTGTGTGAAATGGCATGTACCTCCCCTTACTAAGTAGCCAGTGTTTCGAGCATGGGATTGCTTGCTTGCTAACATTGAGGATGCTGTTGAACATCCAGTCCCAGCTAAAGCCATCAAAAGCACAGATACTAACTGGTTTGCCACCTGAGTATAGTGAACAAACTCAGGTTTTCTTAGAATTTCTTCACTCCAGTCAGCTGTTCATTCTTGCCTTACCCAGTAGCTATGGCAACATTATTCCTCAAAATGTTAATAGATGTCATCATTAGATTTATCTAGGTCCATTTGCTTAAGTGGATGTTGAGTACAGTATTACCAAGTATTGTATTTCTCATCTTATTCAGATGTGCTGTCACCACTTTTTTGATGGTGCATTTGCAAACACAGCTTGAGGTTTTCCCTTAACCCTTCCCTCTGTCCGTCACCACAGATGCTTGGTCTGTCTGTGTCGGTCTGTCTGTGTCGGTCTGTCTGTGTCGGTCTGTCTGTGTCGGTCTGTCTGTCTGTGTCGGTCTGTCTGTCTGTGTCGGTCTGTCTGTCTGTCTGTGTCGGTCTGTCTGTCTGTGTCGGTCTGTCTGTCTGTCTGTCTGTGTCGGTCTGTCTGTCTGTCTGTCTGTCTGTGTCGGTCTGTCTGTCTGTCTGTCTGTCTGTGTCGGTCTGTCTGTCTGTCTGTCTGTCTCATTGTTTAGGACAGACTGAAGCCTTTTTGTGTACCAGTGCTCTGTTAAAGACGTCTGTTCTGTTATTGCAGGCTTTTCAGTACATCCTCTCCCTGGGCACAGTTATCTAATTCGACAGCATGGCAGTGGGGTGGAAGATAAACTGGGAAGCCCATTCACATTCCCTATATCGGTGGTTGAGAATGAACCAGGTCAGCTCATTGCTTTTCTTTTAGGCAGTGCACATCCTAGAGTAGGATATCTTTCTTGGTGACTGGTGCTTACTGATGCTTCATGAATGGTCAGTAAGTGGTGAACATATTTTGTAGCTGGGCAGGCTATGCTGTGACCTGTTCTCATCCCCAACCAGTGCCAAGTGCAGCATCCTGATGTTCTTCGTGTTTCACTGTTGCAGTCATTACATTTGGGTAATCCTGCTGGCAGGTTGCCCTCAGCCTGCCTGAATTCCAAAGTCTTGGGTCCTGTGTTGGCTGCTGTCACCCGTTCCCTGACGTCAGGGGTATAAAAGAAGCAGCCAACACCATTTTCTTTAGTCTTTCTTGCCGCGTGGTGCTCTAAGCAGAAGCAGTTCGCAAGTGCCGGTTGGCCGACTCCTGAGATTTTCGTGTTCGAGTTTCAGATCCGAATTCTTCATTAAAGCTAAGTACCCCGTTGGGGAAACTTTTTTCTTGCTCCAGACTGATGTCAGAAAAAGTTAATAATTGTATTTCTTCTGGGAAGCAAATACCTCATAAGGATTTTCATTCTTACTGTATTCCTTGCCTAGGCCGTGATCACGTTTCTGGTTGTCTGTTTTGTGCTAGATTTAACCAATGCACTATTAAGCTTCAGTATGATTTTGCTTTAAACTATTTTGGACGCCGGTTTAATTACCCAGAAATGTCGTCGGATAGCCATCCGACTACCGGAGTTGACAAAAAACGCAAAGAAAAGGAAAGAGACAACCGAGGCCCAAAACCGACGACGAAGCTTCTCCTAAGCCAGTCACTGGTTCGCCAGTCCTCAGGCACTTTCGCAGCCCCTGACGCCCGCTACTTTAGAGTAGCAGGCTGCAACCGACTCCCACGTGAAGTCGGCCATGCCGCTGGAAACTGAAGGTATTGGAGCCTCTGATATTATCCCTTCAGATGGGTCCGGAGCCGCTGAGCAGGCACTGGCTACTGAGGGTGTATTCAGACCTAAACATCTTTACATCAAACCGAATTCAGCTTCAAAGGCAAAGACTAAAGCACCTTCCAAAGCAAAGTAACAAATTCAAGAGCCACGTGGTCAGGCCTCTATGCCCAAAAAACAGATGTTCAAAATGGCCGAAGACTTGATTACCTTGATCAAGGGTTCCCATCCCCCTCCTGATAAGAGGCCTAGGCAAGAGACTGACTGAATCTTCAGATCAGGTTTCCATTTCTTCTGATCAGGAATATTCTCTTCCCCCCTATGAGGATTCTGATGCTGAAGAATCCTATACCTTCAGCTTCTCCTCCAGAGGACTATTCTTTTGGGGAAACCTTACATACCATGAGGGAGCATTTCCACTGGGAGAGCCAAGATTTTTCAGAATCTAAAAAGAGGCTCAGGGATTTCCTTTTACTACCTCAACACAAGCCACTAGCCATCCCACCTGTGTTCGACATTGTAGATGATGTGTTTTCGGAGTCTAGTCTTACCCCTGACTCCTTACCTCCAGCTCCTGTTAAGCCTGACAGATATTACAGGGTTCCTGACTCTCATAAATTCCTTTTTAAAAACCCTGCTGCAGACCCAGAAACTATTTCTCAGGGTCCCAAAGGAGTTGAGGCTTCCACTGCAAAAAAACCCTACCCCCTCTGACAGAGATTCTAGGGCACTGGAGAGATGGGGAAAAAAAGTTTACACATCTGCTACCTTGGCTGTAAGGGCCTTAAGCTGTCAGTTTCATATACTCAAATATCAGCAACATGTCATGGCATTGCTTATAGGTTCATAGGTTCATGCTAGGCTATCTGCCCTAGGGCATTTATAAGCCTAGCCAGAATGTGTTTGGCTTTCGCCACCCATTTTAAATTTATTTTGCTATGCCCTTTTCCGAGGTTAATATACTGTGCCTATGTCTAACAGTGACACAGAAGTGATACCCGGGGTAAACCTACGATCTCCCATCCACTCATCAAGATTCCTCTTGAAGAGAGTCAATGAGGGACTCTGCCTAACCTGGACTGGGATTTTATTCCAGAGTGAAGGGAGCCTCTGGGTTATGAATCTGTCCCTCCAGCATGTCCTATTTATTTCAGTGCTGAGGTTCAAGTCTCTCGAGCGCATAGCTCGATGGGATTTGGATTTTCTGAGGTGCATCATGTCCATTAATTCCGGGTTGGACATGGCTTTATACGTCAGGCACAGATCGCCTCTGAACAGGCGGTATGCCACTGAGTAGAGCTGGAGTTTCTTTAACCGGGCAGCATATGGCATCTGTTTGAGCCCTTTGATCCTCTTGGTGAGGTACTTTTGGGGTCTTTCCAGTTGCTGCAGGTGTCTGGTAAGGTACATCCCAAAAGGGGCATTGTACTCAATTATGGGCCTGATGAGGGATGAGTAAAGGGGCACGATGACCTCCCCTGATCTAGATGCGAGTCCCTTCATGATTAGGTGGGCTATATAAAATGTTTTTCTAACCACTTTGGCCACATGGTGGTCAAATGAGAGATTGCTATCAACTTGGGTCCCCAGGTCCCTAATTACTTCTTCTGTACTTAATGGATTACCACCTATGTGGTAATTTGTGGGCACTTTGTTTTTGCCAAAGGGGATGACTGTACACTTTTTGGCATTTAGCTTGAAGCCATGGCTCTGGCACCAGTTGTCTGTTTCTATGAGGCCCTTTTGGAGGATGCTTGTGTCGGCTGGAGAGTGGATTATGGCGCCCAGTTTGCAGTCATCTGCGAACTTGGTCAGCCACAGTCCTTCCGTGTTGGCCTGTATCTCCGAGAAATATATACCGAACAAGAGAGGTCCCAGGACTGAGCCTTGTGGGACACCACTTGTAACTGGTTTGGAGTCTGACATGGCTCCAGCAATTCTAACCATGTGGGTTCTGTCCTTGAACCAGTTTGCAATCCATCTAGTGACATAGGGGTTTATATTTAAGCTGGTGAGCTCATCTATAATGCCAGAGTGGGGTATTGTATCTAAGGCTTTTGTGAGGTCCAGGTAGGCTGTGTGGAACACCTTCCCCTCATTTCAAAGAAATCAACCAGGTTTAAGAGGTGGGATCTGCCCTTAAAGCCGAACTGGGTAGGATCCAGTGTCTGTAGGTCCCCAATATCTTTGAGGTCCATGATGATCCTTTCCATAGCTTTGCAGACCAAGCTAGTCAGGCTTATGGGGCGATAGTTTCCAGGATCCGTTGAGGCACCACCTTTATGGAGAGGGACCACTGTTGCTGTACGCCACTCTTCGGGCACATATCCTGTAGTAAGGCTGAGATTGAACAGTAGTTTTATGTTTGGGTTTAGCTCTTCTTGGAGTTCATGTAGGACGCAGCCCGGGACACCGTCTGGTCCCATTGATGCTGTGTTTTTTTGCTTTGGAGAGGACGGCTCTTACCTGAGCATCTGAGATGTCAGGGGGGCAGCACTCTGCTGGGATAGTTATTTGCCCTTTTGGTGGGGAGGGAGAAGTTTGCGCTGAACCTGTCAGCTAGGATGTTGGCAATGTCTGTGGGTTCGGTGTATTTTTTGTCATATTGGACCAATTCTGAGCATATCTGGGAATTACCACCCAGGTTCCTAACATAACTAAAGAAAGCCTTGTGATTATCCTTAGTGTCCTGTGCAATTTTTCTCTCGAAGCTGGCCTTAGACAATTTTATGAGTGCCCGTAGTTTTTTGCTAATACTGATCAGTGATGCCTTCCCTTTTTGGGATTTTGCTCTATCATTTAGAAGTTTCCTCCTTCTATTGTATAGTTTGTTTATGGCTGGGGTCCACCAGACAGGACGTCTGCCTTTGGAGGATTGGGTCTTGGTTTTATTTGGGATCGCATGATCCATGCATTCCTGAAGGTGTTCATAGAATGCGTTTATAAAGGATTCTGCGGTCTGGGCCGTATTTTCCACAGGCCCGGGGGCTTTGAAGGATTCCACCTCGGTTTTGAGGAGTGTGAAATTTGCTTTAGAGAAGTTTTTCACTGGTTTTCTGGGCAGGGGGTGGGGTCCGGGATGTGAATATCCAGTGAGATTAGTTTATGGTCTGATCTTACCAGTGATGGATACACTTCTGGTCTGGAGCATAGAGTCCCCATGTTGGTGATGATCAGGTCCAGTATGTTTTCCCCTCTTGTGGGAGTGGTAACAAGTTGTTCCATAGCATTTGAGTTTATAAATTCTAGGAACCTTTGGGCTAGGGTATTGGAGCAAGAGTAATGCTCCCAGTCTATGTTTGGGTAGTTGAAGTCGCCCAATATAATGGTGTTTGGAGAGACCTTCATATTTTCCACTGTTCTCAAGAAGGCCGAGTGGGGTTCTTGGGTTTGAGAGGGTGGTCTGTAGCAGGCTGTAAACTGGAAGGCAGTTTTACCCACTGTTATACAGAAAATGTTAAACTCTGAATGTGCAGAAAACAAGGAAATGCAGGATTTATTTCATGCAGCTGAACAATTTGGAAAACCTACTTTGCAATGTAGTTTTGATTCTTTAGAGGCCTCCTGCAGGGCCGCAGTTACAGATTCTGTAATTAGGAGGCATGCTTGGTTAAAGGAACAAAATCTGCCTGATCATGTTAAAGTTAAATTATTAGATGCACCTTTACAGCATGATACTTTGTTTGGTGTTAAGGCAGAAGAGGTGTTAAAGAAAATGGAGGACAAAGCTAAATCTATGCAAACGGTCAAAGATATTTTTACAAGTACAGCCACCTAGGTTTAGTAGACACTGGCCAACAAAGAATTGGTCCTTTCCTGTGTCAGACAGACCTCAAAGGGGCAGATCCAGACGCCCTAGAGGCAGATCCCAGGCTCAAGGTTCATACCGCTCAAAGCAATGGGGGGCTTCTACCTCCAAAGTTGGAGAAGACAAATCACAACCATACATGAAACAGTCCCAATGACTTCCCCCTGCCTGCACCAACACTTATCTCCAGGCAGCACCCTTAGGGGGAAAATTAGCAATTTTTTCTCAAAATTGGCACATTATAACCCAGGACAAGTGGGTCCTAAATATCGTGTCACAAGGCTACAAGTTCCATTTCCATACCCTGCCAAAGGCAAACGGCTGGCCAGATCTGCCAAAAAATCAATGGGCAGAGGCACAAAAACAAGTCTCATCCCTCATGGACATGGGGGCCATTCAACAAGTACCAGAGCAAGAGGAGGGACAAGGATTTTACTCAAGACTGTTCTTGGTACCCTGAAGGCCACTACTGGACCTATGTATTTTGAACACATTCCTGGATATACCAAAATTCAAGATGTTGACTTTGCAGCAGCTTCTGCCCATGCTGGGCAAGAACGCTTGGCTTGTGACTTTAGACCTAAAAGAGGCATACCTGCATGTCCCAATCATACAAATATGCAGAGGATACCTCCGATTCAAGGCTGGCTCAATGCATTACCAATTCTCTGCACTGCTTTTTGGCTTATCTACTGTGCCCAGGGTCTTTACAAAATGCTTGGCACCAGTAATTGCATTCTGCAGACAAAGAGGAATACAAATATATCCTTACTTGGACGACTGTCTAATTCAAGCAGAGAACAAGGACATTCTTCTACAGCATCTGGCGTTTGTGAAAAGACTTCTACGATGCCTAGGGTACACAGTCAACGAAAAGAAATCAAAACTAGTACCCTGTCAACAGATAATATTCCTGGATGCAAGCTTAAATACAACTGCCCAGATGGCTTATCTCACGCCAGACAAACAAAAGACAACCGACTACCTATTTCAAAATGTTGGCAACAACGGCACAGTTATCTGCAAGAAAAATACTGCAGGCTTTGGGCTTCATGGCATCCTGCATCCTACTAATTCCATATGCAAGACTGCATATGAGGAAACTTCAATGGTACCTAAAAAGTATTTGGACTCAACATTGCCACAGCCTGGAAACTATGATTACTCTCATTCCCTGCTTGCAACAGGAGTTTCGATGGTGGGCAAAGGCTTGTCACCAAAACAAGGGACAGCCATTCACATTACCCCCAGCCAGGCTGACACTAACAACGGATGCATCAGATTATGCCTGGGGGCCCACATGGCAGGAAGTTGCATTCAGGGCACATGGACCTCAAACAAAATGCATCTACATATCAATCAAAAAGAGATGCTAGCAGTTCAAAATGCCCTGACAGCCTTCAAGGACCTACTTCATCCAGGACAACTACTGATAAAGACAAACAACACCACGGTCATGTGGTATATAAACAAGCAGGGGGGCACACATTCTTACCCCCTTTGCAGACTAGCCATGACTTTGTGAGACACAGCATTGACTTACCAAGTACATCTGCAGGCACAATTCCTGCCAGGAAGGTAAAGTAATCTGGCAGACAAACTAAGCAGAATCCTCATGGATCCCCACGAGTGGCGCCTGGATCCACAAGTCTTCAGCATGATAACAGGGAAATGGGGATGCCCGGACATAGATCTATTTGCCTCCCCTCACAACTACCAACTAAAAAGATTCTGCGCAAGGATTTATCACAGGCAAGCAGGGAAAGTGGACGCCCTATCTTTCAGCTGGAAAAACCTATCCGTATATGCATTTCCCCCTCTGCCTCTCCTCCCCAGGGTACTCCTAAAGGTCAGACAAGAGAAGCCAAAGATGATACTGATTGCCCCAGACTGGCCCCACCAGTACTGGTATATCCAATATTAAGGAGCTTGTCTCAATGCCCAGCTTGGACCTTACCTCAAATACCTCATCTACTGTCCCAGCAAAACAGTCAGATCCTACACAGCCAGCTCAGAACTTTAAACCTGACAGCATGGCGAATAATGTAGTCATACAAAACACACCTCTCAGTAAAGCTGTGATGGATGTCATTTTGGAAGCCAGAAGGCCTAGTACTAGAAAATCTTATGCTGGAAAATGGAAGAGATTCTGTGCTTGGAACCAGGCACAAGGAACTGATACAACTGTGCCAAATATTCCTCAGATTTTGCAATACTTAACTGAGATGCTGGACAAAGGCCTATCTGTTTCATCTATTAAAATTCATGCCTCTGCCATTTCAGCTCAGTACAATGTAGAGCCACTAATCTTTTCTCATCCCTTATTAAAGCAGTACCTCAGAGGAGCCAAAAATTTAAGACCTCCAAGGAGATCACCAATGCCTGCATGGGACCTCAACTATGTCTTGGAAAAACTCACCCTGCCTTCTTTTGAGCCAGCTGGTACTGCTGATATAAAGTTTTTATCTTGGAAAACAGCTCTGCTCTTAGCAATAACTTCTGCAAGACGAGTTTAAGAGCTACAGGAACTTATGGCTGTGGAACCTTTTATCATTTTTTTTATCCAGACAGGGTCTCTCTGAGGACAACCCCAACATTTATGCCTAAGGTGGTGTCCATTGTGGCTCTCAACCAAACTATTCACCTGCCAACCTTTTATCCAAAGCCACAGAACAAGGGGGAGAGAATTCTGCATTCTTTGGACGTACACAGCTTAGATTCTACTTGGACAGAACCAAAGTTTTCAGAAAGACAGAGCAATTACTAGTGACATATGCTGCAGGATCACAAGGAAATGATATCTCAAAGCAGACTATTTCAAAGTGGATAGGCCACAGCATTCGTCTCTGCTATGTACACCATGGCAAGCCAGTACCTAAGGGCATTAGGCCACACTCAACCAGAGCTGCAGCCACGTCAGCAGCCTTTCTCAGGGGAGTACCTACCAAGGACATTTTAGAGGCTGCTACTTGGAGTTCAGTGCACACCTTTACAAAGCACTATCATCTGCCATTCTACTCTAAATCCAGGGCAGGCTTTGCCACTGCAGTTCTGCAGGGCCTCATAGCCGCTCCTAATGCTGTTTAGCTCCAGCCTCCCAACCTTAGCTTTGGGACTCTACCCAAATGTAATGACTGCAACAGTGAAACACGAAGAACATAGTACAGTTGTGTACACTTGCCATAAATGTAGATGTTCGAATGTATTCACTGTTGCAGTCCAGGTTACCCACCAACCATCCCCCTTTTCTTCTGATGGAACCTATGTGGTGTATTTGCTTGTAGATGAAGGTAAAGTTTATATTGGTGCATGTAATTGTACAGCTCTAAATTTTGGCAACCCTTTTGGGGGGCACCTGACTTCTGGAGCAAGAAAAACTAAAGAAAATGGCGTTGGCTGCTGCTTTTATACCCCTGACGACCTGACGTCAGGGAAGGGGCGACAGCAGCAGACGCAGGACCCAAGACTTTGGAATTCAGGCTGGCTGAGGGCAACCTGCCAGCGGGATTACCCAAATGTAAAGACTGCAACAGTGAATACACTCGAACATCTACATTTATGGTAAGTGTACACAACTGTACTTTTTCACTAATCTATCTTCTACTCCATCTGGCCCACTTGTCTTCTTGTATGCCTTTCATATTTATGTCCCCTTCCCACTGTTAATGACAGTTCTGCAGAAAAATGAATCGAGCAAGACCAAGGTCATTCTTTTAGTCCCTCTTTCTGACAGTGTGGTTCCCACTTCTGTAGCTGTTAAATTTGGGGAAGCCCCTTAAGCCATACAGGGTGCTCTTAATTCATTAATCTGGCAAGCCTCACTTGGATGTTCACTTTATCAATTCATAGCATGGTTTCTCCAATTCTGTTAATGTCCAAGGGCCCAGCATATCTGTTCATTGTTGTGCAAATCCTCACAGCAAAAAAAAAAAAAATCACCACTAGGAAGGCCTAAAAACTTGAATTTGTAAAGTTTTTCTATGTAGCTTTCTAAGCAGAGGGGGGTAATACTTGGTACCCATAGTTTCATTCCTATCAGATATATTTGATAGCGGTTCCAGTTATTCAGCCTTAAAGGTTCACTGGGCTACCCTTTCTGATAATTCTTATATTTAACAGAGTCTAAACTCGTCTTCTCTAGCAACCTTGAAAGTCTGCAAAACTTTAGTAGGTGGCTTCTTATTGAGACCCCCTGCACACACATCATTGGGATCTAAATGTTTTTATAGTAGAAAAAGTAACTTGCCCAACATTGAACTTCTGGATTGAGCAGTGTGTATTTACTTGGTCTCTCAAATCTTGTTAATGTTGTCCCATCTTTCCTTCATTCTTGCTGGTTGGGTTCGTTGGTGATCCTCTGCTCCGACTTGGCCTATTTACTAAAGGTCGAGAGCTTTTACTGGCGCGAGGCTACCCCTTATCCCAACATGCCTAGGGGCAGCTACCCAGATCTCGTTTGCTCTTGCAGCGTCGAGATCCGTACTACTAGCTCAGGCTATGTACTTTGTGCTTTTTTTTCTATTTATCGGTACTTTTTCTAATATTTAGTGGTTATATTGACTCTTTAGAGTGTATTTCAACCCCCGTTAGTCTAACTACCTTTTCTCTGCTTGTTGTGGTGCTTTTCCCCTTAGAGCTTGTTTAAGTTAGATGGTTCTTCCCTTTCCTCACCCTTTTTCTGTGGTTGCTGTTTAAGTTAGAGGCTCTCCCATCGGGGAGTCGCCATTTGTTAGAGGCTGTCCCCCTTATTTCTTCCCTTTAAAAAAAATAAATAAATATATATTTATATAAGGTTCTTCCTTTTATTTTCTGCCTGTTTGCTGTCCGTGATAGTTTGTTTTTCTCTGTGAATTTTTTTCCTGACTAAAGTTAGTATGTCTAAACAGTCGAAACCATTTGCGTTTAAAAAATGCGACTCGTGTTGCCCAAAAAATGTCCTTTACGGACAGGCAGACGAGTTATGTTTATTGTTTAGGGGCTGTTCACCTGCAGGACTCTTGCTCCATCTGCCACACTTTCAGTTCCAGAGTCCTGCAGGAGAGGAAAAATAAGCTTATTTTACGTGGCCTCCTGAAGAAGCCTCAAGATTCCTCGTCTCAGGTTCCTCAGCCAATCAAAGTGTCAGCGAAACACTCTAAGCCATCGGTTCTGAGTTCAGAACAGACAAAAATCACTGAGAAGCCTTCGGCTTTGTTGGCTCCAACAAAGCTAAGTCTCCAGCGGCTCCATCGGTGTCCTCTGATCCAGTCTGGACCCATAAGAGACCAAGGTCTCCTTCTTTGGAGCCGGTACACTGCGCTCCACAATCTCCTCTACTGCAACCTGGAGCGGGCAGTCACCAGTCCTCTTCACACTCCTCTTGGTCCGCCAGGCTTTCGGACCACGACGTGGGGAGTGTGGTCAACAGACTCCTCAAGTCACAGGCACTTGCTGAATTACTTTCGAGCCCAGCCCATAAGGAATTGGCTCCTTCTGCCCTCCCAACTTCTCCATTGATTCCTCCTCCGACTCTCTTGAACTCTGAGCTGGAGTGCATGGAGGTAGTGGTTGTGGAACAGTCGGCTCCGGTTTCTTCTCCCTTATTGGTTCCGATGACTGCTCCGATCTCCTCAATGTTTCAGTTAGTTGAGGGATCTGGGTGCCGAAGCTCTCTCGCTAGCTCCAAAGGTGAAGTGGTATCGGACCCTTGTCTGACCCCACACTCCCTCTCGGAGCTTCGGCTCAGGTGAGCTCTGCTCCTACATCGGCCTTGGAGCTGTTGCTCCCGGTTCGAAGGAGATCTCTGGGCTCTTCAGAGCCGGCAGCTCCTTCGACTCGGGACCGTGGTGCTTTTGAGGTGATGAGTGTGCTGTCTCCTGCAATTGCTCCACCCTCTTCTCCATTGGCTCCTTCTCCCTTGGTGCCTGTGCCAGCCTTTGTCCCTCCTCCTGCCAAGCGTAGGGAACCTGTGCCCCAGGAAGCCCCACTGGGTGACCCCACTTCTTCCGAAACCTCTCCCGAACACAGAGGTCCCTCGGAGGAAGTGTAAGAAGCATCTAGACTCCTCTGAGTCGTATCACTTCAGATACAGATGTGGATGAGTCAGAAGGGTCCCCACGGTCCCCCTCGGAGGATGTCTCATTTTTAGACATCTTGGAAATCCTTAGAGGGGTGACTGGAACTCCCTAGCCCCTTCTGAGGACGAGTCTGTCTACCTGGATGCATTTGGTTCCTGACCCTCCACCTCTCGGGTGTGTCTGCCTTTCGACACACTTTTGTCTGTAATGAGTCGAAAGGCTTGGAGCACTTCAGAGACCATGAAACCACTTCCGGACACATTTATTACAGCTCCAGAAGATAAGCCTTTCCTATCCAAAGGGGTCCTTGTTGATGGTGGTGGCAGCAGCCACCAAGAAGGAACTTGTGGAAACTTTATCTGGCCATCCGCCGAACAAAGAGTCTTGTACTGGAGTAGCTTTACGCAGACACTCCTGGATATGCCTTTGTCAGTTTGCGGAATCTTAAGTCTTCATTTACCAGCACCCCCTTCGATAGCTCATCCTTGTTCGGGCCTCAGGTAAAAGAGTGACACCAAGTGTGAACAGGATGGCAAGACTCACTGCCGTGGGAGTCCATTTTTCCACTCCATCTAGACCCTATCCTAAAGGTCAGAAGAGTGGAAAGATGTGGTTCCAAAAATCCCAGGGATCTTCTCCTGACAAATGTGGAGATTTTTCCCCCAGGGACAGAGGGGAAAACGACAATGGAAGACCCCGCCCTCGCAACAGAGGGGGTCCGCAACAGCAGAGCGACAGATGCTTTCTCTGCTAGGCCCTTCCAACATTCCTGAAGGGAGGCCTGGCTGTCCACCTCTGGAGGCAGTCCGGGTCAGACTATCACTGTACCCATCAGCCTGGCAGTCTATCACAAGAGAAACATTGGTACTGTCGATAATATTCAGGGGTTACAAAATTCCCTTTTCTCAGTTCCCCTCCAAAGATGAACGTTCTATCCCAGATGTTCCACCCAGTCTTCGGGATCATGCAATCCTAGAGGTTCAAAGATTGCTAGAAAAAAGAACTATCCAGGAAGTCCCCGCAGACCAAATCAGATCCAGAACTTGCTCAAGGTTCTTTTTAGTTCCAAAGAAGACAGGGGACTGGAGACCAGTCTTGGATCTCAGCAAGCTAAACCAATCTGTAAAAAAGACAAAGATTTTCTTCGTGTTTCACTGTTGCAGTCCTCACATACGAGTTATCCGGCTCCCAGTAGCCCTCAGTCAGCCCGAATACCAGAGTCCTTGGTATATGACATCGGCTGCCGCCAGTTGTAAAACTGATGTCAGAACGTCAGGTATAAAGGGAGGCAGCCGACGCCATTTCCTCAGTCTTTATTGCCATGGAGCCTGAAGCAGATGCAATTCGCACTAGTGCTGGTCTGCCGTTTACCTTTGTTTTGCTTTCAGACTACCAAGTTGAAGACTCCTTCAGAGAAGTACCCCATTGGGGATCCTCTTTTCTTGCTTCAACGAATGTCAGATAAAGTTAATAAATGTCTTGCCTGTGGAAAACAGGATTCCACACTGTGATTTCCATTTCTATTGTATAACTTATTTGGGTCTTGAGCACGACATCCCTAATTGTGATCTCTGTTCTTCATTTAACCCGCATACCGTACGCCATAGAGCTAAGATTTTGTATAAGCATTTTGGAGTCTGGCCTAAGTTCGTCGGTATGGCATCTTCTGGTCTCCCGATTTCGGATATACCCAGGAAACGCAAAGACAAGGACCACGACAGGCCTAGGGTTAAATTTGCTGGTGACGCACCAGTGAAATTGGTAGTCAGCCCAGCGGTAGTCGATGAGATGCTTTTGCAGCCCATGCAGTCCGCAGATTTTCAGCCACAAGCCTCTGCCGAGACCTTTATGGAGTCCTCCATGCCACAGGCTGCTATTTCGTCTTCATACCTTTTGCCTGTCGCCACCTTAGATTGGTCCGGAGCCGCTTTGCAGGCACCACCTTCTGACTCCTCCTCTTTTTGACATGAGACCAGAACCAGACCCAACTACCTTAGCTCAGACTTCTGCAGTTGCTAGGCCTCCTGAGTCCTTCCGGATTGCTAGTAAACCTTCCATCCGCAAACCTACTCACAAGTAGGCGTCGGCCTTCCTTCCTGTGCCTCAGTCCCAGTTGGTAAAGGTGGTTGGTGATCTTTCCCTGATTAGGGGCTCTCACCCCCCACTCAGAGGACTAGGGAATTATCTCCTGATGTTTTGTCTGTCTCAGATTCTGAGATTTCCAGTATGTCTGCTGGTGAAGAAGGAAATTCTCAACTTTTTCTGCCTTTGAGGATTCTGATGCTGAGGACTCTGTCCCTTCTGCCTCCCCTCTAGAAGATTTTTCCTTTGGGGATACTTTGAATACTCTTAGGGAGCACTTTAAATGGGAATGTCAGGATTTTCCTCAGTCTAAGAAAAGAATCCGGGAATTTTTGGATTTGCCGCAGCATAAGCCTCTGGCTATACCTCCAGTTTTGAAAGTTGTGGATGATGTTTTCATGGAAAATTCTTTAACTCCTAATTCTGTTCCTCTTGCCCCCAGAAAACTGGATAGGTATTATAGGGATGTCCTTCATGGATGCATCTGCAGTCATAACAAGTGGGTTGTCCTGTCGTCAGGCAGCCCTGCAGTCGGCCGGATTCCAAAGTCCGGGTCCGCTTCGCTGATGTCGACTCCACCCGACGCCATCTCTGTTGGTCTTCGGTATAAAAGCATCAGCCGACACCATTTTCCTCAGTCTTTCTTGCCGCGTGCTCAAGCAGAAGCTGTTCGCAAGTGCCGGACGGTCGGATGCAGAGATTACTTCTACCGAATACTACTTCGAAGACTTCTAAAGCTAAGTACCCCGTTGGGGACTCTTTCTTGCCTCAGCCGATGTCAGAAAAAGTTAACAATTGTTTAACCTGTGGGAAACAAATACCTCATAAAGATTTCCACTCTTACTGTCTGCCTTGTTTAGGCCCAGCCCACGACGTAGCAGCCTGTTCGCCTGTGCCTCTTTCAACCGACAACGCTTAGGCGCCGGTCGGAGTTTGCAGAACAGTTTTTCGGTTCTGATTTTGCGTACATTATGCCGCCGGATCCTCCGACTACCCAATCTACCAAAAACGAAGATAAAGACCGACACTCGCGGTCCGCGGTTTCGGCCGAAACCACGGTAAAGCAAACGAGTGTCTCGGTTTCGGCGAAACCGAAAACTGATCAAAGTACAGCTGAACCTATTCTTACAACTGAGGCCCCTGCTACAACTCTTGAATCGACCTCAGAAATCTTACCCACTACGGTGGTTGACTTATCAGACACCATCCCCTTGGATGTCTCTACCCCAGCACGTGGTGCTGCTAGGCCTCCAGCAGCCATGTCCATTAAGGCCTTCGCCAGGGCTAAAGCAGCCAAGACTACTAAAACAGTGCCTGTTAAACCCCCACATCCAGGCCCTCTTCTAGTTCTCAAATGCTTTCTTTGGCAGAAGATTTAATTTCTTTAATTAGAGGATCTCAATCTCACCCAGACAGGGCCTCTCAGCCCCAGAGAAGAGACCTAGGGCAGAGCCCCCTGAGCCAGTGTCTTCTGATGATTCTGCTGATGAATCAGACATAACTGACCAGCCAGAGGCTCCTTTCTCCAATTTTGAAGATTCTGATGCTGAAGAATCCATTCCAGCTGCTTCCCCACCAGAAGAATTCTCCTTTGGGGAAACCTTGCATGCCATGCGAGAACAGTTCCAATGGCAGCAACAGGATTTTTCAGACTCCAGAAAAAGACTTAGGACCTTTCTGCACCTCCCACAGCACAGGCCCTTAGCTATACCTCCTGTTCTCTCAGTGGTGGATGATGCTTTCAATGATGTTTGCTCCGCTCCAGATTCTTTACCCCCAGCCCCTGCAAAACCAGACAGATTTTACAGGGTGCCAGATACTCATCACCACCTTTACAAGGCCCCACTTGCAGACCCAGAAACTATATCCCAGGGTCCCAAGGCAGTAGCACACCACAGCTAAAACCCTATTCCTTCTGAAAGGGAAGCAAGGTCATTAGACAGATGGGGTAAAAAGGTCTACACTTCAGCTACTCTCTCAGCTAGAGCTTTAAACTGTCAGTTTCACATGATACAATACCAAGAGTTTATGCTTGATCAGTTAACTAAAAACTAACCACTGATGAATCTCTTGATAAGAAATATGTATTAGAGATGGTAAATAACATACAACAGGTTAGCAACCATTCCTTAAAATGTGGCTATGATGCACTGGAGGCTTCATTTAGATCAGCCATGACAGGCACAGTGATAAGAAGGCATGCATGGCTAAAGGAACAAGCTTTACCGGATCATGTTAAAGCTAAGTTGCAAGATGCTCCTATGGACAAGACAAGTTTGTTTGGTACACCTGCCCAGCAGGTTATGAAGAAAATGGAAGAAAAGGCAAAATCTGTTCAAACTGTTAAAGATTTCTTGCAGGTTCAACCCCCAAGGTTTAGCAGGAACTGGCCTGCCAAAAATTGGTCCTTTCCTGACTCCACAAAATTTCAAAGGGGCAGGAATAGACGTTCCAGAGGCAGAAACCAATCCAGAGGAGGTGCCTACAGAGGACGACAGTGGCAAGGTAACAACAGAGGCACAGACACAGCCACTGCCACTACATCAGCACAACCACAGTGACTTACTCCTAAATCCGCCCACCAGGGAACAAATAGCAGCTCCTCTAGGCGGAAAGTTAACCTTATTTTCAAAGAACTGGCACTACATAACAAAAGACAAGTGGATTTTACAAACCATAGATCAAGGTTACCGGTTTCACTTCCACACTTTACCAGTCAAAAGAGGAATGCCAAATCTACCTCCAAATCAAAAAACAGAGGCTCTACGCCAGATAATGGAGTTAGCAAACATGAGAGCTGTGGAAAGAGTGCCAACAGCAGAACAAGGAAAGGGGTTCTATTCCAGACTATTCCTAGTTCCAAGAAAGGAAAAAGTTGGAGACCAATTCTCGACCTGTCCACCTTAAATACATACATCATTGTCCCAAAATTCAAAATGCTGACCCTACAGCAACTTCTTCCCATGCTGGGCAAGGAGTCTTGGCTGGTAACTCTACATCTCAAGGAGGCATACCTGCACGTCCCCATTCGACCAATCTGCAGAAGATACCTCAGATTTCTTGCAGGATCAGAGCACTATCAATTCTCAGCATTGCCCTTTGGCTTATCTACTGCGCCCAGAGTATTCACAAAATGCCTGGCATCAGTAATCGCCCATTGCAGACTACAGGGAATTCAAATTTACCCATACCTGGACGACTGCCTGCTACATGGGGACAACAAAAGCAAGCTGACAACAGATTTACAAAGGGTCATTTACTTGCTACAAGGACTGGGATACACAGTCAATTTACAAAAGTCAAGGCTGATACCATCCCAAACAAGGACATTCTTGGGCGCGGAATTGGACACAGTACAACAAATGGCATTCCTGACTACAGAAAAACAAAAAGAACTTCCTCTTTACTTCTTGGCACTAACAAAACTGAACAAGTTAACAGCAAGAAAAGTTCTGCAGGCCTTGGGCTTCATGGCATAATGCATAATCTTGGTCCCATTTGCCAGACTACATATGAGAAAACTACAGTGGTACCTAAAGAATTTATGGTCCCAACACAGACACAGTCTAGAAACAGAAATCCCACTAATTCCATGCTTAAAACAGGAGTTCCTATGGTGGGCTCAGGCATGCCAGTCAAACCCAGGCCTACCCTTTCGCAGATGTCAACCAAGCCAGACCATCACAACAGACGCTTCAGACCTAGGATGGGGCCCACATGCTGGACAAATGCGTGCAAGGATTGTGGACACAGGATCAACTTCACCTGCACATCAATCTAAAAGAAATGCTGGCAGTAAAACTGGCAATCCAAAAGTTCAAACCATTTCTCAAAGAGGGCCAGTTGATGATAAGGACAGACAACACCACAGTCATGTGGTACATCAACAAACAGGGAGGCACTCATTCATACCCCTATGCAGAATGACCTTGGAGCTGTGGACCCTGGCACTCAGCTACAACATTCAGTTACAGGCAATATTTGTACCGGGAAAGACAATACTCTAGCAGACATATTAAGCAGAACCACTTCGATGCCCACGAATGGAAGCTGCACCGGACATCTTCAAGACCATCTCAAAGAAATGGGGAATGCCTCAGATAGACCTATTCGCATCACCTCTCAATCACCAGCTCAAAAAATCTGCACAAGGACATTCCACCCACTAGCATGGAAAGTGGACTCACTCTCCTTCAACTGGAAAGGCCTAACAGCATATGCATTCCCACCTCTTCCTTTGATACACAAGGTACTACTAAAAATCAAGGAAGAACGCCCAAGGATAATCCTGATAGCTCCAAACTGGCCAAGACAACACTGGTACCCACTACTGAAGAGCATGTCTCGAACAATATGTGGCCAATACCCTGATGCCTTTGATGTTAACTCAGAACAACTACAGCATCATACATCCAAACCTAAAACGCTGCAACTGACTGCATGGAACATCACATAGCAGCAGCTAATCCAGAACTTTCCCAAAGAGTTAAAGACATTATTCTTGAAGCACGCAGACCTTCAACAAGAAGGAACTATGCTGGAAAATGGAAAAGGTTTGTCATTTGGAGTACGGAAAGAGGAAAAGATGTGTCAAACATAGATATGCCTAACATTCTGGAGTATCTGGCGAACTTCTTCATTCAGGCCTGTCCTACTCCTCCATCAAGATACATGCATCAGCTATTTCAGCAGAATACAGCTTTGATCCACCTGTTTTTCGCACCCTTTGCTCAGGCAGTTCCTCAGAGGAATCAAGAATGTAAAACCTCCAAGGAAACCACCATTACCAGCTTGGGATTTAAACTTTGTGCTAGAAAAGTTGACACTATCACCCTTTGAACCAGCAGCAACAGCAGACCTACAACACCTGTCATGGAAAACTGCTTTCCTACTGGCAATTACTTCAGCAAGGAGGGTTTCAGAACTACAGGCCTTAATGGCAGTGCAACCCTTCCTAATCTTCCACCAAGATAGAGTGTCCATGAGGACTAATCCTACATTTATGCCCAAGGTGGTATCCAGAGTGTCTTTAAACCAGGCAATCCACCTACCTACCTTCTTTCCCAACCCACAAAACAGAGGGAAAGAATACTGCATACCTTGGATGTACATAGACAGCTACGCTACTACTTGGACAGAACAAAAATAGCAGAAAGACTGACCAACTTTTTGTAGCCTATGCAACAGGAAGGAAGGAAAAGCTATTTCCAAACAGACAATCTCCAAATGGATAGGAAATTGCATAAGATACTGTTACTCCTTCCATGGAAAACCAATTCCACAGAACATAAGACCTCATTCTACAAGGGCAACAGCCACTACCACAGCATTCTTACGAGGAGTGGCAACCAAAGACATTATTGAGGCGGCTACTTGGACCTCCGTGCATACATTTGCCAAGCATTATAATTTGCCTCTATATTCCAGATCCCGAGCAGGGTTTGCCACTGCTGTACTGCAAGGGATCCTAAACACACCATAATCTACTTTTATCCTCCTCCCTAGTTGGCTATGGTATTCTACCCACTTGTTATGACTGCAGATGCATCCATGAAGGACATAGTACAGTTTTGTACCTACCATAAATGTAGATGTCCGAACTGGATAGCATCTGCAGTCAGGATTACCCTCCCTCCTTCCCTCTGTGGTACTCCTAGGGTGTTTACCCTCCTAATAGCTAGCTGTCGGGGAGTCTTTATGGTGTATTTGTTTGTATATATGTACATATATGCTTATTGTTGTGTTTACCTCTATCTATTTGGAAACATTGGCATCTATCCAAATTTTAGCCTGCAAGAGGGCTACTGGCATCTGGGGCAAGAAACACTGAGGAAAATGGCGTCGGCTGATGCTTTTATACCCGAAGACCAACAGAGATGACGTCGGGTGGAGTGCGACATCAGCCGAAGCCGGACCCGGACTTTGGAATCCGGCCGACTGCAGGGCTGCCTGACGACAGGACAACCCACTTGTTATGACTGCAGATGCTATCCAGTTCGGACATCTACATTTATGGTAGGTACAAAACTGTACTTTCCTGAATCTCACCAGTTCCTTTTAAAAACCCTACTGCTGATCCAGAAAATATTTCTCAAGGCCCCAAGGGTGTTAAGGCTACTATTGCTAAAACCCAGTGCCTTCTGATAAGGAGTCTGGGGCCTTGGACAAGTGGGGTTAAAAAAAAAAAAAAGTCTATACCTCTGCAACTCTTGCCATTAGATCCGTGAATTGTCTTTTTCACATGCTTAATTATCAGCAACATACCTTGGAGGCTATTAAGGCTAAACTTGGAGATTTCCTTCCATGACGGAGAACAAAGATTTACAAGATTTACTGAATTATGCTACTTTAGTTAATAAGCATTCACTTCATTGTGGTTTTGACACTTTGGAGGCTTACTGCAAAGCAGCAGCCACTGGTTCCGTAATCAGAAGGCATGCGTGGCTCAGGGAGCAGTCTTTTTTTGAACCTGTTAAATATAAATTGCTGGATGTTCCTTTGCACAAGGACAATCTTTTTGGTAATAAGGCTGTGGAGGTGCTGAAGAAGTTGGAGGATAGGGCAAAATGTATGAAAGCTGTAAAAGATTTCCTTCAGGGTCAGCCTCCTTTATTTAGTAGGCATTATCCTTCCAAGAATTGGTCTTTCCCTGATCCTGGCAAGCAGGGTCGCTCTAGGCCTAGGGGTTTCAGATCTTCCAGAGGGCAGGCTTCTGCCCCTCAAAAGGCTAAACAATGGCATTCTTCTTCTGCTAAATCAGGCAGTTGTAAGCCAGCTTCCCAAAGCAAACATTCTCAATGACTCCGGCCTTCTTGTGCCTACCTCTGCTGGCCCTGGGTTTCCTTTGGGGGGGAAAGCTAGCCAGGTTAGCAGAGGTATGGTCTGCCATCACAGACGACAAATGGGTGCTCGAATATAGTAAACCAAGGTTACAAGTTTAACTTTCACACCTTCCCTGTTTTGCAAGGGTACCCAGACATACCCAGAACTTTCAAGGCAGAGGTAGAAACTCATATTTCTTCTCTACTGACTATGGGGGCTATAGAGCCAGTTCCTGCAAATCAGACAGGCCTAGGTTTTTTTTCAAGACTTTCTGGTACCCAAGAAAGGGGGCACCTGGTGCCCTATTCTGGATCTGTTTATTCTAAACACTTTTCTGGAGATTCCCCAATTCAGGATACTCACCCTTCAACATTTACTGCCAATGCTGGGCAAGGATTCATAGCTGGTAACTTTAGATCTCAAGGAGCCTTATCTGCACATCCCAATAAGGGAAAGTTGCAGGCAGTTCCTTCGCTTCAGGGCTGGGGAGCAACACTTTCAGATGTTCATCGTGCATACAGCTGCAGTCATTACAGATGGGTTTTCCTGCCGTCAGGCGGGTCCTTGGTCGGCCGAATTCCAAAGTCTAGGTCCGGCGTCTGTTGTCGTCGCTTCTTCCCTGACGTCAGTGCGGCAGGGGTATAAAAGAGGCAGCCGATGCCATTTTCCCCAGTCTTTCTTGCCGAGCGGTGCCCGAAGCAGAAGCAGTTCGCAAGTGCCGGTCACCAGTTCCTTTATAAAAGCCATACTGCTGACCCAGAAACAATTTCACAGGGTCCCAAGGGAATAAAGGCCTCTACTGCTAAAAACCCTTTACCTTCAGAGAGAGATTCCAGAGCATTAGAAAGGTGGGGGAAAAAGGTGTATGCATCTGCCACTTTAACCATGAGGGCATTAAACTGTCAATTTCATATGTTAAAGTACCAACAGTTTTTGTTATCTCAGCTGAAAAGCAAAATGACACAAACAGAACAATCAGATTTGAAAGAGTTGCAGGATTTGTTACATGGAGCAGAGCAAGTGGGTAAACATACCTTGCAGTGTGGTTTTGATGCTTTAGAGGCCTCATGTAGAGCTGCTGTCACGGGGTCTGTTATACGTAGACATGCTTGGCTCAAAGAGCAAACCTTACCAGATTATGTCAAAGCAAAGTTATTAGATGCAATACTTCAAAAAGATGTATTGTTTGGTGTTAAAGCTGAGGAGGTACTAAAGAAAATGGAGGAAAAAGTGCAATCTATGCAAACAGTGAAAGATTTCTTGCAGGTACAACCTCCACGCTTCAGCAGAAACTGGCCTTCAAAAAATTGGTCCTTTCCAGCCACGGACAGACCTCAAAGGGGCAGATACAGCCACCCAAGGGGTAGAGGACAACCTCAAGGATCTTACAGAGCTAGACAGTGGCAAGCACCAACCCCAAGAGGTGGAGAAGATAGATCACAGTCATTTAGAAAACAGACACAGTGACTTCCCCCTATGCCTGCCAAACAAAGCTTTAATGGCAGCACCTTTGGGCGGAAAACTGGCATTATTCTCAAAAAAACTGGCACATTGTTACAAAAGACAAATGGATTCTGGACATTATAGACAGAGGCTACAGGTTCCACTTTCACACCCTTCCAAAAATGAGAGGCTTGCCAAACCTGCCACAAAATCAAAGGGCAGAGGCACAAAGACAAATTTCCGCTCTCATGGCTATGAAAGCGATTCAAGAGGTACCTGCAAAAGAACAAGGTCAAGGTTTTTATTCCAGTCTATTCCTGGTACCAAGGAAAGACAAAGATTGGAGACCCATCGTAGACCTATCCATCCTAAACACATATCTACAGGTGCCAAAATTCAAGATGCTCACATTACAGCAGCTTCTTCTTCCCATGCTGGGCAAGGAGTCTTGGCTGGTAACTTTGGACCTCAAGGAGGCATACCTGCATGTCCCTATCAGACAAGATTGCAGAAGATACCTCAGATTTCTTGCAGGTTCAAACCATTACCAATTTGGATGCCTCAGACTACGCCTGGGGAGCACACATGGCAGATCAGTGCATTCAGGGAAAATGGTCCCAAAAAGAGAAGCACCTACACATCAACCAAAAGGAGATGCTAGCCGTGCAAAATGCTCTTATGACCTTCAAAGACCTACTGCATCCAGGCCAGCTATTGATAAGGACAGACAACACCACAGTCATGTGTACATAAACTAACGGGGGGGGGGAACTCACTCATACCCCCTGTGCAGGCAAGCCATGACCCTATGGAACACAGCACTGGAATTGCAAATTCAACTACAGGCACAATTCCTGCCATGGAAGGAAAACACACTGGCAGACAACTTAAGCAGAAATATGACAGACCCACACGAATGGAAGTTGCATCCTCAAGTCTTCTCAAAGATAACTCGGGCATGGGGACAGCCTTCCTTCTGGCTATTACCTCAGCACGCAGGGTTTCGGAACTACAGGCCCTCATGGCTGTGCAACCATTCATCATTTTCCATCAGGACAGAGTTTCCTTATGAACCAACCCTACCTTCATGCCAAAGGTAGTATCCAGTGTAGCTTTGAATCAGACTATTCATTTACCTACCTTTTATCCAAATCCACAGAACAAAGGGGAGAGACTACTACATTCCTTGGGCATTCACAGACAACTTTGTTATTACTTGGACAGAACAAAGCCATTCAGGAAATCTGAGCAGCTCTTTGTGTCCTATGCTACAGGTGCTCAAGGAAAGGCTATTTCCAAATAGACAATTTCAAAATGGATAGCCCACTGCATACGCTTTTGTTATTCATTTAATAGAAAATCTGTGCCTGTATTCATCAGATCCCACTCCACCAGAGCTACATCTACCTCTGCAGCTTTCCTCAGGGGGGTGCCTACCAAGGACATTTTGGAAGCAGCTACTTGGAGTTCAGTGCACACATTCTCCAAGCACTACCACCTTCCACTATACTCAAAATCTAGCGCGGGCTTTGCCACAGCAGTCCTGCAGGGCATCCTCGCCCCTCGTAGTTCCACTTAGTGCCTGCCACCCTTATTTAGCTTTGGGATTCTACCCATCTGTAATGACTGCAGCTGTATGCACGATGAACATAGTACAGTTTTGTACCTACCATAAATGTAGATGTTAGAGTGTTCATACAGCTGCAGTCCAGGTTACCCTCCCTCCATCCCCTCTTAGGAGAGGTTTTTTGACTAACACCTTTATCATACAGCCTATTTGGGGTATTCTTTTATGGTGCATTTGCTTGCAACTACTATTTTTGATTTATCTACATTGCATGTTTGCATAATATTATGTTTTGCCTTCCTTCTGGGGGCACCTGACATCTGGGGCAAGAAAAACTGAAGAAAATGGTGTCGGCTGCCTCTTTTATACCCCTGCCGCACTGACATCAGGGAAGAAGCGACGACAACCGACGCCGGACCTAGACTGTGGAATTCGGCCGACCGAGGACCCGCCTGACGGCAGGAAAACCCATCTGTAATGACTGCAGCTGTATGAGCACTCGAACATCTACATTTATGGTAGGTACAAAACTACTTTCTCTGTATTGCTCTTTGGCTTATCTACTGCTAAAAACTACAAAATATGAATATAAAAATAAAAACACAAAATCCACAGATGGTGTATACGCTTTATTTGCACCAAGCGAGCATCTGGTACCTCGGCATATCGCCTTCAAGGATAGTTAATATGATGCACCACACATATATTTATACCAGGTGAACCTTTAATTAATCAGTTATATGAAAGACTTCTGCAGTTTAAAGTGACTTCTGCATCTTAAACTAATTCTACATTTGAAATGACCGCAACATTTTAAAGTGACTTCAACATTTTTAAACATTTTGAGCATTTTAAACATTTTAAAGGGGCTATACACATCTTATAAAAGATCAAAAATATATTGCCAATATTAATATAACACTAATGTGAACATTACTTATACAGATTTCTGTGTTAATTATACCACATATTTATATGATAGTGATGTTTGCCTCCAAATTTAAGCCCTTAGGGTATAAGGTACTTTACTTTCCAAACTTAATAATCTATGCTTTAAGTCACCACCTCTAATGTTGCTAGGACTGGCAAGTACACTAAAAAAGAACGTATCATAGTTACCACCATGAGACCTGCAAAAATTTTTTCCACCGGACTATTAAAATTCTGATTTCTAATATCCCCCAAATGTTCTAGAATTCTAACTTTTACTGCTCTCTTTGTCTGACCAATATACCACTTAATCGGATCGCATCCACATCCAATTATATATACAACCATGCAAGAATTGCAAGAAAATCTATGATGGTTTTCACATTTCTTATTATTAAAGTACCTGAAAGATTCTTAACAAACCTTACATCTCCCACACCTTTACATTCCTACCCTAGTAGTTTTGTTGTCCCAAAGTGGTCTATTTAGCAGTTCCTTCATATTGAAGTATCTCCCATAGAAAAACCTAATAAACCCAGGAAATAAATCGCCCACTGTGTGATCTAAACACACGATGTGCCATAGTTCTTGCATCAAATTCCTCGTTATATTACACATGTAAACTTATTATCTACATCATTTTGTAACCTTGATTGTTTATGGAGCTTTTCTCCCCAGGACTCCATTGAAAACGGGTTCACTTTGGCCCAATGGACTATCCTGGTAAACCAACTGCAAATAAATAAATAAATTTAGATACAAAGAATAACTCTCACTGCACTTCTTCTGGGCTTCAAATTACTACCTACATACTCTTTTTTTTTTTTTTTTTTCTCCTGGTATTACTCATATCACCACACAATACCTGATGTATCCCTTCATCCAACAACATTTTTTTCATAACCTCTTTGTAATAACCTATCTCTAGTTTCTATAAGGAATTGCTCTTTATACCCTTATTCAGATGTATTCCTATAAATCCACCTAAATTTTCCTACTGGGAGCAAATTCAATAAATGTGGGGGGTGCATACTTTCTGCAAACAAAAAACTTGTTTACTGATGTTGGTTTCCTAAATGGTCTAAAGTGGATAGTATCATCATTCCCTATATAAAATTCAACCTCCAAAAATTGAATCTTAACATTACCCATAGACATGGTAAATGTGAGTCCATGAAAATTACCATTCAATTCTGAAATTCAAATTCTGATGGCTGGCCCTTACAAATAAAAAAGAGATCATTGATAAATCTCTTATAACATATTACTTTTGTCTTCCAAAAATTAGTATTATACATGAACAACTTTTGAAAAAGGACCATGTATAACACAGCATAACTGGGTGCATAAGACATTGCTGTTCCTATCTTCTGTAAATATATCCTATCTTTGTACTTAAAATAATTATGAGTTAAACAGAATTCCAATATCCTAATGACAAAAGCTTGCTTTGGGACCTCTATCACATCCTGGACTGCTTCCAAACTATGCCTATGTTGCAGGGATGTATATAAGGAACTAAAGTCTACTGTAGCCAAATAGTGATCTGCCTGCCATTTAATATTCAAAACAATTTTACAAAGATCCTGAGTGTTTTTTATGTGAGATGATATCCTAGGTAAATATTGTTTCAACACTGAATCTATAAAGATTGCCACATTCTACACAAAAGAGTGGATACCAGAGACCATCAGTATCTGTATTTTGGGTATGGCATAAAAATGAGGATCATGGGGTCCTTAATTATCATTTTTTTAACATCTTCCCCAGATAAGACCCAGCCTTTCTCCTCTTTCCAAAATCTCACTTAACTCACTGTTATAGTCATTTACTGAATTATTAGATAACCCAACATAGTCATCTTATTTATTTAATAATACATTAACCAGCCCATCATACTGATTTCTTGACATAATGACCTATTTACCCCCTTTATCAGCCTCCCTAAAGACCAATTCATTCAAACTTAACTTCCTCAACTCTAACCACTCTTTGTAAGATTAAAATTTGTTTTACACTTGGCAAATTTACTATGAGCAAATTCAACATTCTTTAGTAACACATGTTCAAAGAGAGTCACTGCTGTTGACCATTTAGGGGGCATAAAATAACTTTCAACATCCAAATGTTGCAGTAATTTCAAATGTAGAATTAGTTTAAAATGCAGAAGTCACTTTAAAATGTAGAAATATTTCATATAATTGATTAATGGTTCACCTGGTATAAATATGTGTGTGGTGCATCATATTAACTATCCTTGAAGGCGATATGCCGAGGTACCAGATGCTCGCTTGGTACAAATAAAGCATATATACCATCTGTGGATTTTGTTTTTTTTTATGCTTATCTACTGCTCCCAGAGTTTTTATGAAGTTCCTGGCTCCAGCCATTGCTTTTTGCAGGCAGAGAAACATTCATATTTATCCTTACCTTGACTACTGTCTCATTCAAACATACTCCCCAGAACAACTAGTAAAGGATTTGGATTGCGTGAAGGACATTCTCACCTCTTTGGGTTACACTCTCAACGAAAAGAAGTCAAAGTTGGTTCCTACAAGGGAGATTGTTTTCCTGGGAGCGAGTCTGAATACAGCCACCCAGATGGTATTCCTTCCTCAACAGAAGCAAGATCTTTCAGCTTACTTCCTGAACTTGGCAAGCATGACCCAGCTCTCTGCAAGGCAATACCTGCAAGCACTGGGGTTCATGGCTTCATGTATTTTGATGATCCCATGTGCAAGGCTGCATATGAGAAAACTTCAGTGGTACCTCAAGAATCTTTGGCGTCAACACACACAGGGTTTGGACTTCATTCTTCCCCTTATTCCCTGTTTACAAATGGAGTTTCTCTGGTGGGTGACAGCGTGTTCTCAGAACAAGGGTCTGCCTTTCCACCCACCACCTGCCAGCCAGACTTTCACCACAGACTCCTCAGATTATGCATGGGGGTCACATCTGGAAGGCAGGGTCATACAGGGGACTTGAGCACCCAGCAGATTCATCTGCACATAAACTTAAATGAATTGATGGCAGTGCAGCAAGCCTTGCTGGCTTTCAAGGACCTACTGTACTCTGGGACTCTGCTGATCAGGACAGACAATACCACAGTATTGTGGTACATCAACAAGCAAGGGGGGACTCGCTGTTACCCCTTGTGCAGACAAAGCATGAGACTGTGGTCCATAGCAGCATCCATGGGCTTGCATCTAATAGCCCAGTATCTTCAAGGGAGGCTGAACTCCTTGGTGGATCATTTGAGCAGACATGTTCTGGATCCTCACGAATGACAACTGAGCAAGGACATTTTCCATCGCATCACTGATCATTGGGGCACCCCACAAGTGGATCTTTTCTCCTCTCACACCAGTCATCTCCTTCCAACCTTCTCCACCAGGGAGTTTCACAACAAAGCTTGGAGGATGGATGCGTTGTCCTTCCCATCTTCACATCTCTCAGTTTATGTATTCCCTCCTCTGCCTCTTCTTCCCAGAGTGCTGCTAAAGATAAGGGACGAAAAACCAAAGGCTATTCTGATAGCACCAGATTGGCCCAGGCAGCATTGGTGTCCCCTCCTTCACAGCCTTTCCCAGACTCAGCCTTGGCATCTTCCCCTGGTACCAGATCTGTTGGTTCAGGGAGGGGAAAATTCCTTCATCCGCATCTTCAAACTCTGCATTTAACTGCCTGGCTAATACTTTAAATCTTTCCTAACGGTGGTTGAAGTTCATGAGGCCAGGAGGCCTAGCACCAGAAAATCCTATGCAGATAGATGGAAGAGATTTTGCTCTTGGTTGCTGGCTAAAGGAGAAGACTCTTCTCATCCTCTTTCCCTCATTCTTGAATACCTAGCAAGATTGCTTAATGGTGGGCTTTCCTTTTCAATCAGAATTCACGCCTCAGCAATTTTGGCTCATTATTGTTTCGAGCAACCCATTTTTTCTCACCCCTTGATGAAACAGTTCCTGAGGGGAGCTAGTAATCTTAGACCTCCAAGAAGAGCTCCTACTCCTTGGGATCTTAATTTTGTCCTGGAAAAACTTACTGTGCCTCCCTTTGAACCAGCTGCCTCTGCAGATTTGAAGTTTCTATCCTGGAAGACTGCTTTCCTTTTAGTTATTACTTCAGCTAAAAGGGTATCTGAGTTGCAAGCCCTAACTGCAGTAGAACCTTTAATAATTTTTCACTCAGATCGGGTTTCTCTGAGCACTAATCCCTCCTTTATGCCTAAGGTAGTTTCCAGTTTAACTCTTAACCAGTCTATTTACCTGCCTACATTTTTCAGCAATCCCCAAAATAAAGGGGAAAGGATTCTGCACTCTCTTGATATACATAGACAGCTGAGATTTTACTTTGACAGGACTAAATCCTTTTGAAAATCTGAACAGTTTGTTAGTTTTGCTTCTGTGGCTCAGGGTCAAGCTATTTCAAAACAAACTCTCCAAATGGATTGTTTATTGCATTCACTTTTGTTACCTGCAGCATGAGAAGGTTCCCCCTCAGGGTATTAGGACCCATTCTATTAGAGCAGCCTCTACCTCTGCAGCCTTTCTAAGAGGTGTGCCTACTAAGGACATTCTAGAAGCAGCTACTTGGTCTTCTGTCCATACTTTCACAAAGCATTACAATCTACCCTTGTTTTCTAAATCCAGGGCTGGTTTTGCCTCTGCAGTTTTGCAGGGCCTTCTTACCAACCCTTAATCTGTGATCCTTCCTCCCCCCTTTGTCTTTTTCCTGGGCTTTGGGAATCAACCCATATGTTAGGACTGCAAAAGTGAAACACGAAGAACATAGTACAGTTGTGTACACTTACCATAAATGTAGATGTTCGAGTGTATTCACTGTTGCAGTCCTGGTTTCCCACCCTCCATTCCCCCTTTTTTCCTAAGGCACAGACTGTATATTTTTAATTTTTGTAAGATGTGTCCAGGGTGCTACCTTCCTGGGTTAGCCTTCTTTTGGGGGCTCCTGACAGGTAAGACAAGAAAAACTGTGGAAATGGTGTAGGCTGCCTCCCTTTATACCTGATGTTCTGACATCAGTTTTACAACCGGCGGCAGCCGATTTCATATACCAAGGACTCTGGTATTCGGGCTGACTGAGGGCTACCGGGAGCCGGATAACCCATATGTGAGGACTGCATCAGTGAATACACTCAGACATCTACATTTATGGTAAGTGTACACAACTGTACTTTCCGGATGGTGACACTGCAGTCCATTCTTCCCTTCTTGGGTCAGGACAATTGGATGCGCTCTATAGATCCTCCAGGATGCTTACTACCATATAAAAATGGACAGGCAATCCAGGAGATTTCCTATGCTTCTGGCTGGGAGCCAGTCATTCAGTTCAGGGCCCTACCCTTTTTTCTCACCGCAGCCCCCAGGGTGTTCAAGTGTATGGCAGTGGTCACGGCTCACCTGAGGCGTCTAGGATTCCAGGTGTTTCCATATCTAGACTACTGGCTTCTCACTGCTACCACCGAGCATCAACTGATCAGAGCACGGGACTATACACTTGTTCTTTGTTAGACATCACCATAAACTACGAAAAATCTGCCTTGTCAGTCTATTACCTTTAAAGGGGCAGACTTAGACATAAGACACATGATAGCAAAACTGCCTCAAGACAGGGTGTCAACCATTCATCAGCAAGTTTCTTTTCTCATAAAGAAGATGAGAGTTCAGGCAAGACAAGTTTTCCAAGTACTGGGTTCAATGGCTGCAGCTATTATGCTAGTTCCTTTAGCATGCTTCCACATGTGGATTCTACAGTGGCTTCTTTTTGCTCAGCGGTCTTTCCAGGATTTGCCAGTGTCACACATGATCTTGATCATGGAATCTTGCAAAAAGGACCTTCTATGGTGGGTTGTCTCCCCCCAGGTGAATCTGGGCAGACCCTGTCTAGACCCCAGTCTGGTAGCCACAGTAACCACGGACGCTTCCCAGATAGGGTGGAGGGGCATTATCTGGGACAGACTGTCCAAGGAACATGGCAACCTCACGAGTACCTTTGAACGTCAGTGTTCTAGAGATGAGAGCGGTGCTTCTGGGGTTGCAAGTACTTAGACTCTCTACCTACCGGGACCATTGCAATACAGACAGAGAACGTCAGTGGTATGGTAAATCAACAAGCAGGGCGGAACCAGATCTTACCCCTTGTGTCGGGAGTCGATTTGAGTATGGCAATGGGCGATGTCTTCCCAATGTTCTCTGATTGCGGCACACATTCCCTGAAAATCCAACGTGATAGCGTACAGGCTCAGCAGGGCTATCCTCATTTCTCACGAGTGGTCCCTGAAGCAAGAAGTTGCAGACTTGATTTTCCGCAAATGGGGCCAGCCATGCTGCAATCTTTTTGCCACTCCCCTAAACAACGAATGCAGCAGCTACTTCGCCCTAATTCCCACTCTGGGATAGTCACCGAGGAATGCACCTGTCCACGATTGGCCTCCGGGTCTGCTATATGCTTTTCCATCTTTCCCTCTCATTCCAAAGGTACTTCAGAAAGCAAAATTGTTGGGTTGCAAACTCATCCTCATTGCTCCTTACTGGCCTCGTCCGATATGGTTTCTGTTTCTTCGCTATCATCTTCAACTGGAGTCTTGGATACTGAACCCAGTTCTGGACCTTCTGACACATCACTGAGGTGGGCTTCACCCATCTATTCAAACTCTAAAGCTGACTGCTTGGTTACTCCACTTCCAGTCTTAGCCAGGCTCCCAAACATTTCCCCTGCTGTGCAAACACATTCTAGTGTCCTCACACAAGCCCACTCCCAAGAGGATTTACATTAGCAAATGGAAGAGGTTCTCTTATTGGGATGAGAGTAATAACATTGATCCTTTTACAGCTCCTGTTCACAAAATTCTTGACTTTCTGGCCGAAACCTTCGAAAAAGTGGCAGCTGCAGCTACTATTAGGGTCCAACTGGCTATGATCTCCAATTTTCATGTAGGAGACTTCGGTCCGAACATTGTCACGTAAGTTGTGCAGAGCATTCTTATGAGGTACAACACATTTATGGCCCCCGGTAAGAGAACACCCCCCCCCCCCGGGGACCTAAACTTGGTTTTAGCTTCGATAGTTCTGCTCTCCCTTTGAAAGAGCAGCATCTTGCCCCTGAAGTTTGTCTTGGAAAACCCTCTTCTTGGTTGCTATAACCTCAGCTAGATGGGTTTCTGAAATCCATGCCTTCTGTTCACCCACCGTTTCTCATTTTTCATAAAGGTAGAGTCTCTCTAAGGACCTATCCTTTCTTGCCAAAGGTTTGTTTGGAGTATAATTTAAATCAGTCCATTGAGCTTCCTGAGCCCCCAATTTCTGCAGCAAGGCAGAGTATAGATTACACCAAATGGGCATTCATTGACCATTACATTTTTATTTACACAGGACCAAAGACCTCAAAAAATCAGACCAATTGTTCATATCCTTTGCTGACAATAAGCAAGGTTATCCTGTTTCTAAAGTGACTTTATCAAAATGGCTGTCAGACACAATCACTTAATTATATGGTTTGCGTAAAAAGACGCTTCCAGGAAGGCCCAGAGGACATTCAGCCAGGGCCTTAGCCACCTCTACTGCCTTTCAAGCCAAATTGCCTTTAGGTTCAATCTGTGCTGCAGCAACATGGGCAAATCTTCATGCCATTATCTTTCATTACAAAGCGGATGTGGTCTCCCGGAACAGGGCATCCTCTGTTTCATAGTCATGAAGAGTTTGTTCCAGTGAGACACTCAAGAACCAGGTGCTGGGGACGCGGTCCCAACTAGCAAGAATGAAGGCGAGATGGGACAACACAACACAAAGAAGTTATGTACCTACCATAACATTCCATGCTTGTCCTTCATCTCACCTTCCTTCTTGTGTCCCCCCTTCCTTTCCCCTTCCTCAAGTTTCGAGAGGAGTTCTTTATTGGTTACACTGGCTGTTTCCTGCTGGCATACCAGGTTAATTAACCATACATTATCTTTTCTTCATCCTTCCCATCTTGATGTATAAGAGCTTAGTAAAAAAAAAAATATATGTCTAGTGTGGGCTATTAGAAACGAGATCTGGTATCTGCCGCTAGGCATTTTGGCATAAGGGGTAGCCTCGAGCCAGTAAAAACTCGCAGGCTTTACCTGAACCCAACCAGCAAGAAAGGAAGGTGAGATGGACAACAAACATGGAACGTTATGGTAGGTACATAACTTATTTTGCTACCAGAAGGGTCTCTGAACTATGTTACATTATTGTCAAAATTATTCATTATTGTCTTTCATAAGTATAGGGTATGCCTGTTTATTAATGCTGACTTTATCCCAAAAGTAACCCTAGATTTAAAGCAAATTTTCTCTACCAGTTTTCTTTACCAAATTTTTTAAGTTAAAGTTGAATACACATTGCATTGTCTGTTTATAAAACTCTCATATTCTGTTTAGATAGGATAAGAGATGCCTGAAAGGACAATTATTTCCCTACTCCTAGAATTGGATAAAAGGTGTCTAAAGTCACTGTATCCAGGTGGCTGTAAGAATGCATTACCTTTGCTGTGCAAAATGCAATGTACTCTGCCAGGCAAATCAAAGGACTGTTCCACAGAAATAAATTCTCCTTTAGCCTTTTAAATTTTTTTTGTTTATGCCGTTGCAACATGGGCTTCACGTACACTTTCTTGCAAGACACTTTAAGCTGGATTTGATAGTCGTATCCAAGTTGACCCTGAGAGCCAGTGTTCTGTGGTACTCCGTTATAAATCCATCTAAGAATAGTGGCGGTGGACTGTCTTGATACTATAATTGACACTCTGGATCATAAGATGGTTATGTACTTATACTTAACATAATGTTAGATTTTCATTATCCACACTTAACCGCTTTACCAGCCTACTTTCCCTCTTCATTTTACTTATACCAGTCTAGTAAAGGTATGGCCAATATTCTTTAGTAGATGCAAAACTGATCTAAAAAAATGGAAGCGTAGTGCATTGAGTGAGTGGGAGAAGTTTTAGCTTCTGGTGCTGCAATGACTGCTGAATTTGGTTATTAGTCGTGATAATGAAGTGGACTGATGTGGCTCAAAGATCTAGCGTCATGGTAAGTACATACATTTAACCAATACAGTTCTGTAATATGTCATAAACATTAGAGGAATGTTAGCTTCTCCGTGCATGTTAACAGCACATGAATTGAAAGAGTGCAATTTATCTTAGGCCTGTAATACATCCTGGGATAATGTTGGTTCCTGTGTTGTTCAGACATTACATTGTTGCTTGCTTCTTTCAGATTCCATCCACAGACAACATATATCATAGGTTCATAGGTAGGTACTAGGCTATCTACCCAAGGGCATTTTTAAGCCTAGCCAGAGTGTCAGCTTTCGCCGCCCCATTGATTAATTAACTGAGCTTCTGTCCAGCAGAGCCAATGAAGTGATCCCAGGGGTGTATTTTCTGTTGCACATCCACTCGTCAAGGCTTCTCTTGAGTGTTAGTGAGGGGCTCTGCCTAATGTAGTTAGGAAATTTGTTCCAAAGTATGGGAAGTCTCTGTGACAGGAATCTATCCCTCCAGCATGTTCTATTTATTGTTGTGGCGAGGTTTAGCTCACTAGAGCGCGTGGCTCACAGTGACTTGGATTTATTTAGGTGGAGCATGTCCATCAGTTCTGAGATGGACATGGCTTTGTAAGTAGGGCAGAGATCACCTCTGAGTAAGCAATATGCCACTGAGTACAGCTGGAATTTTTTCAGTCGGGCTGCATAGGACATATGTTTGAGGCCAATAATCCTCTTGGTGAGGTGCTTTTGTGGTCTTTCCAGCTGTTGGAAGCATCTTGTGAGGTACATCCCAAATGGGACATTGTACTCTATGATGGGTCTGATGAGTGACGAGTAGAGGGGCACTTTAACCTCTTTATTTCTAGATGCGAACCAGTTACTAATTAGATGGGCCACATAGAAGGATTTCCTAACTACTTTAGCAATATGATTGTCAAAGGAGAGATTACTATCTACCTGGGTCCCCAGATCTCTTTTTACCTCTTCTGTATTAAGGGGGCTGCCGCCTATGTGGTAATTCCTGGGTGTTTTGTTTTTCCCAAACGGGATGACCATGCATTTTTTGGCATTTAGCTTGAGGCCATGACTTTGACACCAGGTGTCTGTCTCAGTAAGGTCTTTCTGAAGGATGTCCATGTCAGCCAGAAAGTCAATTATGGCTCCCAGTTTGCAGTCATCGGCAAACTTGGTTAGCCATAGTCCTCCTGTGTTTGCCTGTACTTCTGAGAAATATATGCCGAACATTAGGGGTCCCAGAACCGAGCCTTGTGGGACACCACTTGTGTCTTGTTTAGAGTCGGACCTGGAGCCCGCTATTCTTACCATGTGAGTTCTGTCTGTAAGCCAGCTGGCAGCCCATCTTGTGACATAGGGGTTTATGTTCAGGCTGGTGAGTTTTTCTATAATACCCGAGTGAGGAATGGTGTCGAAAGCCTTGGCGAGTTCACGGTAGGCTGTGTGAACCACCTTTCCCTCGTCTATGGCCTTGGTGACTCGTATTTGCTATGATGCAGATATTAAACACACCTACTGCCTGCTTCTTCTGTCCATGGAATAAAGTACAGATGTCCTTCATGGATGCATCTGCAGTCATAACAACTGGGTTGTCCTGTCGTCAGGCAGCCCTTCAGTTGGCCGGATTCCAAAGTCCGGGTCTGGCTTCGGCTGATGTCGCACTCCATCCGACGTCATCTCTGTTGGTCTTCGGGTATAAAAGCATCAGCCGACGCCATTTTCCTCAGTCTTTCTTGCCGCATGGCGCCCGAAGCAGAAGCTGTTCGCAAGTGCCGGTCGGTCGGATCCAGAGATTACTTCTACCGAATACTACTTCGAAGACTTCTAAAGCTAAGTACCCCGTTGGGGACTCTTTCTTGCCTCAGCCGATGTCAGAAAAAGTTAACAATTGTTTAACCTGTGGGAAACAAATACCTCATGAAGATTTCCACTCTTACTGTCTGCCTTGTTTAGGCCCAGCCCACGACGTAGCAGCCTGTTCGGCCTGTGCTTCTTTCAACCGACGAACGCTTAGGCGTCGGTCGGAGTTTGCAGAACAGTTTTTCGGTTCTGATTTTGCGTACATTATGCCGTCGGATCCTCCGACTACCCAATCTACCAAAAAACGCAAAGATAAAGACCGACACTCGCGGTCCGCGGTTTCGGCCGAAACCATGATTAAGCAAACCGCGAGTATCTCGGTTTCGGCCGAAACCGAGAAAACTGATCAAAGTATACAGCTGAACCTATTCCTACAACTGAGGCCCCTGCTACAACTCTTGAATCGACCTCAGAAATTTTACCCACTACGGTGGTTGACTTATCAGACACCATCCCCTTGGATGTCTCTACCCCAGCACGTGGTGCTGCTAGGCCTCCAGCAGCCATGTCCATTAAGGCCTTCGCCAGGGCTAAAGCAGCCAAGACTACTAAAACAGTGCCTGTTAAACCCCCCACTTCCAGGCCCTCTTCTAGTTCTCAAATGCTTACTTTGGCAGAAGATTTAATTTCTTTAATTAGAGGATCTCAGTTTCACCCAGACAGGGCCTCTCAGCCCCCAGAGAAGAGACCTAGGGCAGAGCCCCCTGAGCCAGTGTCCTCTGATGATTCTGCTGATGAATCAGACATAACTGACCAGCCAGAGGCTCCCTTCTCCAATTTTGAAGATTCTGATGCTGAAGAATCCATTCCAGCTGCTTCCCCACCAGAAGAATTCTCCTTTGGGGAAACCTTGCATGCCATGCGAGAACAGTTCCAATGGCAGCAACAGGATTTTTCAGACTCCAGAAAAAGACTTAGGACCTTTCTGCACCTCCCACAGCACAGGCCCTTAGCTATACCTCCTGTTCTCTCTGTGGTGGATGATGCTTTCAATGATGTTTGCTCCGCTCCAGATTCTTTACCCCAGCCCCTGCCAAACCAGACAGATTTTACAGGGTGCCAGATACTCATCACCACCTTTACAAGGCCCCACTTGCAGACCCAGAAACTATATCCCAGGGTCCCAAGGCAGTAGCCGCGACCATAGCTAAAAACCCTATTCCTTCTGAAAGGGAAGCAAGGTCATTAGACAGATGGGGTAAAAAGGTCTACACTTCAGCTACTCTCTCAGCTAGAGCTTTAAACTGTCAGTTTCACATGATACAATACCAAGAGTTTATGCTTGATCAGTTAACTAAAAACTAACCACTGATGAATCTCTTGATAAGAAATATGTATTAGAGATGGTAAATAACATACAACAGGTTAGCAACCATTCCTTAAAATGTGGCTATGATGCACTGGAGGCTTCATTTAGATCAGCCATGACAGGCACAGTGATAAGAAGGCATGCATGGCTGAAGGAACAAGCTTTACCGGATCATGTTAAAGCTAAGTTGCTAGATGCTCCTATGGACAAGACAAGTTTGTTTGGTACACCTGCCCAGCAGGTTATGAAGAAAATGGAAGAAAAGGCAAAATCTGTTCAAACTGTTAAAGATTTCTTGCAGGTTCAACCCCCAAGGTTTAGCAGGAACTGGCCTGCCAAAAATTGGTCCTTTCCTGACTCCACAAAATTTCAAAGGGGCAGGAATAGACGTTCCAGAGGCAGAAACCAATCCAGAGGAGGTGCCTACAGAGGACGACAATGGCAGGGTAACAACAGAGGCACAGACACAGCCACTGCCACTACATCAGCACAACCACAGTGACTTAACCCTAAATCCGCCTAGCAGGGAACAAATAGCAGCTCCTCTAGGCGGAAAGTTAACCTTATTTTCAAAGAACTGGCACTACATAACAAAAGACAAGTGGATTTTACAAACCATAGATCAAGGTTACCGGTTTCACTTCCACACTTTACCAGTCAAAAGAGGAATGCCAAATCTACCTCCAAATCAAAAAACAGAGGCTCTACGCCAGATAATGGAGTTAGCAAACATGAGAGCTGTGGAAAGAGTGCCAACAGCAGAGCAAGGAAAGGGGTTCTATTCCAGACTATTCCTAGTTCCAAGAAAGGAAAAAGTTGGAGACCAATTCTCGACCTGTCCACCTTAAATACATACATCATTGTCCCAAAATTCAAAATGCTGACCCTACAGCAACTTCTTCCCATGCTGGGCAAGGAGTCTTGGCTGGTAACTCTAGATCTCAAGGAGGCATACCTGCACGTCCCCATTCGACCAATCTGCAGAAGATACCTCAGATTTCTTGCAGGATCAGAGCACTATCAATTCTCAGCATTGCCCTTTGGCTTATCTACTGCCCAGAGTATTCACAAAATGCCTGGCATCAGTAATCGCCCATTGCAGACTACAGGAATTCAAATTTACCCATACCTGGACGACTGCCTGCTACAAGGGGACAACAAAAGCAAGCTGACAACAGATTTACAAAGGGTCATTTACTTGCTACAAGCACTGGGATACACAGTCAATTTACAAAAGTCAAGGCTGATACCATCCCAAACAAGGACATTCTTGGGCGGAATTGGACACAGTAAAACAAATGGCATTCCTGACTACAGAAAAACAAAAGAACTTCCTCTTTACTTCTTGGCACTAACAAAACTGAACAAGTTAACAGCAAGAAAAGTACTGCAGGCCTTGGGCTTCATGGCATCATGCATAATCTTGGTTCCATTTGCCAGACTACATATGAGAAAACTACAGTGGTACCTAAAGAATTTATGGTCCCAACACAGACACAGTCTAGAAACAGAAATCCCACTAATTCCATGCTTAAAACAGGAGTTCCTATGGTGGGCTCAGGCATGCCAGTCAAACCCAGGCCTACCCTTTCGCAGATGTCAAGCAAGCCAGACCATCACAACAGACGCTTCAGACCTAGGATGGGGGGCCCACATGCTGGACAAATGCGTGCAAGGATTGTGGACACAGGATCAACTTCACCTGCACATCAACCTAAAAGAAATGCTGGCAGTAAAACTGGCAATCCAAAAGTTCAAACCATTTCTCAAAGAGGGCCAGTTGATGATAAGGACAGACAACACCACAGTCTTGTGGTACATCAACAGACAGGGAGGCACTCATTCATACCCCCTATGCAGAATGACCTTGGAGCTGTGGACCCTGGCACTCAGCTACAACATCCAGTTACAGGCAATATTTGTACCGGGGAAAGACAATACTCTAGCAGACATATTAAGCAGAACCACTTCGGATGCCCACGAATGGAAGCTGCACCCGGACATCTTCAAGACCATCTCAAAGAAATGGGGAATGCCACAGATAGACCTATTCGCATCACCTCTCAATCACCAGCTCAAAAAATTCTGCACAAGGACATTCCACCCACTAGCATGGAAAGTGGATTCGCTCTCCTTCAACTGGAAAGGCCTAACAGCATATGCATTCCCACCTCTTCCTTTGATACACAAGGTACTACTAAAAATCAAGGAAGAACGTCCAAGGATAATCCTGATAGCTCCAAACTGGCCAAGACAACACTGGTACCCACTACTGAGGAGCATGTCTCGAACAATATGTGGCCAATACCCTGATGCCTTTGATGTTAACTCAGAACAACTACAGCATCATACATCCAAACCTAAAAACGTTGCAACTGACTGCATGGAACATCACATAGCAGCAGCTAATCCAGAACTTTCCCAAAGAGTTAAAGACATTATTCTTGAAGCACGCAGACCTTCAACAAGAAGGAACTATGCTGGAAAATGGAAAAGGTTTGTCATTTGGAGTACTGAAAGAGGAAAAGATGTGTCAAACATAGATATGCCTAACATTCTGGAGTATCTGGCGAACTTCTTCATTCAGGCCTGTCCTACTCCTCCATCAAGATACATGCATCAGCTATTTCAGCAGAATACAGCTTTGATCCACCTGTTTTTCGCACCCTTTGCTCAGGCAGTTCCTCAGAGGAATCAAGAATGTAAAACCTCCAAGGAAACCACCATTACCAGCTTGGGATTTAAACTTTGTGCTAGAAAAGTTGACACTATCACCCTTTGAACCAGCAGCAACAGCAGACCTACAACACCTGTCATGGAAAACTGCTTTCCTACTGGCAATTACTTCAGCAAGGAGGGTTTCAGAACTACAGGCCTTAATGGCAGTGCAACCCTTCCTAATCTTCCACCAAGATAGAGTGTCCATGAGGACTAATCCTACATTTATGCCCAAGGTGGTATCCAGAGTGTCTTTAAACCAGGCAAGCCACCTACCTACCTTCTTTCCCAACCCACAAAACAGGGGGGAAAGAATACTGCATACCTTGGATGTACATAGACAGCTACGCTACTACTTGGACAGAACAAAAAATAGCAGAAAGACTGACCAACTTTTTGTAGCCTATGCAACAGGAAGGGAAGGAAAAGCTATTTCCAAACAGACAATCTCCAAATGGATAGGAAATTGCATACGATTCTGTTACTCCTTCCATGGAAAACCAATCCCACAGAACATAAGACCTCATTCTACAAGGGCAACAGCCACTACCACAGCCTTCTTAGGAGTGGCAACCAAAGACATTATTGAGGCGGCTACTTGGACCTCCGTGCATACATTTGCCAAGCATTATAATTTGCCTCTATATTCCAGATCCCGAGCAGGGTTTGCCACTGCTGTACTGCAAGGGATCCTAAACACACCATAATCTACTTTTATCCTCCTCCCCTAGTTGGCTATGGTATTCTACCCAGTTGTTATGACTGCAGATGCATCCATGAAGGGCATAGTACAGTTTTGTACCTACCATAAATGTAGATGTCCGAACTGGATAGCATCTGCAGTCAGGATTACCCTCCCTCCTTCCCCTCTGTGGTACTCCTAGGGTGTTTACCCTCCTAATAGCTAGCTGTTGGGGAGTCTTTATGGTGTATTTGTTTGTATATATGTACATACATGCTTATTGTTGTGTTTACCTCTATCTATTTGGAAACATTGGCATCTATCCAAATTTTAGCCTGCAAGAGGGCTACTGGCATCTGGGGCAAGAAACACTGAGGAAAATGGCGTCGGCTGATGCTTTTATACCCGAAGACCAACAGAGATGACGTCGGATGGAGTGCGACATCAGCCGAAGCCGGACCCGGACTTTGGAATCCGGCCGACTGAAGGGCTGCCTGATGACAGGACAACCCAGTTGTTATGACTGCAGATGCTATCCAGTTCGGACATCTACATTTATGGTAGGTACAAAACTGTACTTTCCATCAGTAAGCAAGGGTGTCTGTGTGTGTGTCTGTCTGTGTGTGTGTCTGTCTGTGTGTGTGTGTCTGTCTGTGTGTGTGTCTGTCTGTGTGTGTGTCTGTCTGTGTGTGTGTCTGTCTGTGTGTGTGTCTGTCTGTGTGTGTGTCTGTCTGTGTGTGTGTCTGTCTGTGTGTGTGTCTGTCTGTGTGTGTGTGTGTCTGTAAAATGCCTTGGTTAGGGATGGCAGGTTAGTTTGCTCAGACACAAACTCTGTACCCTGGCTACAGGAGACAAGAGCCTGATTCCTCTATACCAGTTACCAGACTACTCAAAAAAAAAAAAAAAAAAGATTCTGTGCATTTTCAAGGAACTCACCTTTAATGCATTTTCAAGGACTTTGGTTTCAAGGGAAGAGAAGTTTACTGCTGCTCAAACAAAGTCTTTTTTTTTTTTTGACGTGCAGCGGTTTTCTTTAGCAAATGGCAATCAGTCTTTGTGCTGTAGAATTGCAAAGCAGTGTTAGTACATCAGGCATCGTACTTGCTTTTGATGCAGAATGGTTTGGGTTCTACTCCCACATCAGATTGATGGATTACTGATGCAGTGTTGTACTACGGGGGGCGGGGTGCTGCAGTCCTCAGTGTGTGCGTCTTTGGATGAGTTTCCTAGTAAATGTGAGCTTGTCAGATTGCCATCCATTCCGTATTGTAGTATTACCAGTTTACCAATTTTCTTTTAATGTAACATAGGCAATTTATTCTTCAAGGGCAGCAGGGAGTGAATTTGTAGATGTAACGCTGAAATGTGAAGTTGTTTGGTAGCAGTAACCTCATCATTAGTTACAGATTTCTCTAATGTAGAATTATTCAGATGACTTGTGCATATTGACTGATATTGGTGGATTGTAATCACAGAATTTGAGTGGCCTTTTATGATTGAAATGTGAAATGGGCAATTTTGTCATTGTTGGTTCATATGCCTTTCATTGCTTACTGGAAAATGTTAACTACAAATTTAACTTGCTCTAGCAAGTGGTGCTGTATTATACAATGAAAATAATTTAATAAATCAGGAACATGAATTAGCAAACACATGCATGTATGCATGGTCCTAAAAATGTGTGTAAGGGACTCCTGGTTTGAAAACAGACCAACGATTAACTTAAATCTACAACTGGCCAGCTGCATTTTTTGAATGGGGGTTTCAGTGCTATTTCAATAAATGTGATTTTCAAGGGCCGAGAAATTTGCTCTTAATGCCAGGTCTATTTTGATTGTGAGACTATATTGTTTTGTTTTGCAAATGTCTATGTGTTTGTGCTATAAAATTGGAAATAAATGTTTTAAATTAAATCCAAATATCTGTAATCTCAGGAACCATCCCTATGCACCCCCCACATATTCTATCAACTATATTACTCAAAAAGCATCCCTACAACTTAACATAGTAACCCTCCCACCATACCGATTACCCACAGAGCACAATCATAAAGTTTCCCTAATAAACACATTCAAAAACTGAGAAAACTAATAACCTCATGCATATCAAAACTAGCCCTAAGTGGAGACATCCACCCCAACCCTGGCCCCACCATCTCCAACCCCAGTCCTCATAATCAGACTAGAAACCACAACTTCTCCCAAATCACAGCCAATAGAAAGTCAAGTGACTTCCTTCTACTAAGCCTAAATATTAGAAGTATATCCAACAAGCTCCATAAACTCCATGCCACCATAGACTTGTACTCCCCAGATATAGTTATCCTGACAGAAACCTGACTAAAACCTCACATTACCAGTGAGCAAATCCTCTCTACTGGTTATGGCATACTAAGAGTAGACCAGCTAAACAAGAAAGGAGGCGGTATAGCTATAATATTTAAACAGCATCTAAACATCCAGATCTTAAAATCATCAGCTCCACAAATAGGCAATGAAGAAGTAATGTATACCAACCTCAAAATAAACCAAAATAAAACCATTAACCTAATTGGATGCTACTTCCCATCTGGCCAAAACATCCCTCCACTAGAAAACCTCCTCAGCTGGGTCTACCCACCATCCCCCCCCCCCCAAGAAACTATAATTTTAGGTGATTTCAATATTGACTGGCAATCCAACCCATCATCTAAACCTTCATGGCTTCACCCAACTAGTCCAGTTGCCATCCATGTTAAATAAAAACTCCAACAAGCACACTACCCTGGATTGGATATGAGTCAGTAAGAGCCCCCAGTCACATATAGCAGGCTGCTTATCAGATAGCCTCAGTGATCACTCCCTAACATTCCTACTTAAAAAGCACCTATACCAAGCTAAACCTGTCATCTACCGTCAAATACGTAAAAAACTAAACTTTAACCCACTCACATTCATCTCATCCCTCAAATAATGTAACTGGCATCCTCTAAAGTACCCAAGTCTTGATGACGCAGTTGAATTTTTTAATACTACCTTCCTGAGCATCCTTAATTACCACGCTGCCGTAGACTCCTCCCAACACAACCCCAAACAATTCTGGTCCTCCATAAACTCCATCCTCCACCCAGGTAAAGTCAGTACCCCTCCTCCTAACATCCCTCACTCCTCCAAAAATATTGCTACCTCATTCAACACACACTTCACACAAACCATACTATCAATAGCTAGACAACACAACCCCCTCTCCCCTCCAATCCACACCTTCAACTAGTAATCTCCCCACTGTCTTCTCTTTTTCTCCTGTTCTTACCTCTAACATAAAAAAAAAAACTCTTAACTCAACTTAAGCCCACCAAATTAGCAGCAGACAACCTTCCAAGTAAATACCTACAAATCGCAGCTGATGCTCTAGCCTACCCCAGTATCCCTCTTGATTAACCGATCTCGGTCAGTAAGTTGCGTTCCCACACTATGGGAAGTATCACATATAATTCCCCTCCACAAAGGCTGCCCCTCCGCAGAGCTAACCAATTACCACCCCATAGCTATTTTCTCTCCACTCTCCAAATATTAGAGAGATGCGTTCACTCTCAGACCTCAGACTACCTCCTTACTAACCACCTCCTTTCCAATACTCAGCATGGTTTCTGACCAAACCATAGCACCACCACTGCCTTACTCTCCTTTACTAACACTGTCCTTCAGCATAAAAACAGTGGCTATCTCTCCTCTGCTACTTTCCTAGACCTGTCTAAAGCATTTGACATGGTCCCACACAACCAACTCATCTCTGTCCTCAATAACCTATTCATCTCTTAATCAGTCACCAACTGGTTTCAGAGTTACCTGTCTGAATGCCAATAATCCGTAGTATGGCAGAATGACAAATCTCCCCAACGACCTGTCTCTATAGGGGTTCCCCAAGGATCCATCCTTGGACCCCTACTCTTCTCTATTTTCACCAATAATCTAGCCTCTGCCACCCAACATGGCACACTCATACGATACGCAGATGACTCAACCATCATCTGCTCAGCCCAGTCCCTACCCAAACTGCAAAAAGTCGCACAGGAAGCCTTTTCCTCTGTTGAAACTTGATTATCCGATGCCCGCTTAATATTCAACCCAAACAAAACTAAACTACTCATCTTCCAACCCACCAAACATACTCAAAACAACTCTCACTTTAACATCACAGCAAAAGACAACACCACTATACACCCAACAGAACACACCAAATTGCTAGGAGTGGAAATAGACAATAAACTAAAATTTGACCATAAAAAAAGTCCACAAAAAAACTAGGAGCCGTTCTACAGAAATAAGCAACTTTTCACCAAAGCAGCAAATATTTCAGTAGCAAATTCCCACCTTATCTCCACCCTACTTTATGCCTCTCCAATATATACTAACCTAAGCCAATGCAATCTAAACCAGCTCGAGACCTGCTACAACAAAATCGCCAAATTCGCCACAGGGGCATCCTACCGTAGTCACCACTGTCTCTCACTTGCTGAACTGGGCTGGCTTGAACTCCCTCACCTCCTTCAATGGTATCAACTCACACTCGCCCACAAACTAGTAAACCATCCACTAAAAGTCCCATCCCTCCAGAATCTACTCCAACCCTATCGCACCACCAGACCACTAAGAATCAGCAACATAAATCACTTACAGGTCATTAAAGCCAATAACTCTGCTGGAGAAGCACTATTCTCTTGCGCCGTAGCCAAATTATGGAACTCCCTCCCACCCACAATTACTTCCATACCGTCATGCTCCCACTTCAAAACTTTGCTAAAAGCACACCTAAAAACATGCTGGCTATGCCCTTGCAACTCCCCCTCTAATATCACCCACCCCATCCACCCACTACCTTTCTCTTCACCCCACGAACTACCTTGATTATAGCAAGCTCGGATGCTCATAAACCTAACTACTACTTGTTATACAACAGGAACTTCTTATTGTAACAGTTGTTAATGTCTGTTATGTACTTCGCAGATGATAAAGATTCTAGTTGTCTACTGAAGTACTATGTTCTTCATCTGTAACTGTTTGACTGTTTGTAATTATTAATTGCTCTGTTGATCAAATTGTTAATTGCTATGTAAATCCAATGTAACTACTCTCTGTATATTTTAACTGTGGAGCTTTTCTCCCCAGGCCTCCGCTGAAAATGGACCTACGTCCAGTCGGACACTCCCGGTCAAATGTAAATAAATAAATATAATCATTGTCGCAGTAAAGAAGAAAATAGTATGCACACTGACAAGTTTGAGTAGTGTTTAAGGTAATGGGAGAGAAATAGTCAAGTAACATGACACTGGGATGGCTGCTGGGGGGGTCTCGAGGGGCTGCTGTTAGTGTTGTAGGGGTAATGCATTACCCTGCCTAGGGCCCCATTTGACCATGGTCTGGCTCTGTTTACTGATATTAAAGCGTGCCCTCCAAGCCAATGTTACAGTGCTTGGTTGTATGAGGGTCTGTAAGGAGATCAAATCTAGGTTTACAAATACAGCCTTAAAATCTTTGCATATTAGCAGGTCACAATTTCAATAATTGATGGTAATGCCAAATGTAACAGGTCCTGCCTCCCTTTGGCACTTACTGTTTGGGAAACGGAGAAATGCAGATTTTCTTGTAAGAAAGAGTCTGTCATCTGGAAATGTTGAAGTTTTTAGCTGTGTAACAGCTGCGTAGTAAAAAGAAGTTGTGTGATTGACACCCATACATGACGACACCTTCTTGAAGAAGGAGGCGCAGTGTAGCTGACTGTAGATTTATCGATCTTTTAATATTTAATGATCTGCACACTCATATGGAGCCCTACTTTTCCAGTGATACTGAGGGTTGCCCCATTTCGTTGTGGCAAAAACTGGACAGGGGCCACAACCCTAGCACTTCTACAACCCCACCAATCTCCTCTTCCCCACCCATTTTCTGTCCATTGCGTGACATCATCATCACTTTAGATGAGGAGGAACACCTTTTTTCTGTTTGAGATGCTTTTTTTCCAGCAGATATGCAATGTTGGTTTAAAAAAAAAAAAAAAAAAAAAAAAAAAAAAAAAGCAAATCCACAGATTTAACAAACTGATAGTCTGTTTCTTTTTTTAAACAGAATAATGGAGTTTCTACGGTGTGTTCTGGACTACCAGTCAGTCGGTTTGATTTCTGGGCAGACTGGGGAGAAAACAGATGACAATGCTAGTGATGCTGAGAACACTAGACCACATTTTAGTTGTCCCTTTTGAAAATGGGAATATTAGTGACAGCACTGATATGAATTCATCACTAGAGATGTGTGTTTAAGACTTGTTCACTAGTGAAGGAAAATGCATTTAAGTGATGACATTTGGAAATGTGAGTTTACAAGCACTGTTGAACCTAAATATGCAGACCTTGTATTGGAAGCATTTAAGTTTCAAGAAAATTTTAATTTTTTTTTCTCAAATTTGAGATTCTTTACACTATTAATTTCTTTGGCTGCAGGAAACAACCCTTCTTAGAAATGATTTTTTTGCATGTCGAAGGATGTACACTTCTTTGACGGACCTCTTGGCTCATGTATCTTTTGTAGATTAAGATCTGAACAGCTTGGACTTGACAAGTGAGTAGTATTTCCATTATGCATGCCATCCCTATATTTGGTAAATTGGAGAGGTTTTAAATGTCATTGGTGATGTACATAGTGGCAGATGAAAAATTAATTTTATGTTAGTAATGACAAACTCAAATGCTCATACACACCAAGCACATGTAAGCTTAAAAGCAGTGTTCTTTGTTTGTTTGAATTTTGTATGTCAAATCACTTCTCATTTTGAGGAGAGCTTTAAAAGGTGAGTTTTACATATTATGTGTTTGGGATTAAAGATCACATGTATAGGATCACAGGAGGCCCTAGAGCCCTTACAAGCCTAGCCAAGTACAACCCATGTTCCCAAGGATATCAAGAAGTTAAGCAGAACTAAGTCAAACTCTACTGCCTCGGTCCAAGAGAGAGACAGGGGAAACTCCTGGGGTGAATTTGTGGCTTCCCATTCAGTCATCCAAATTATGCTTAAATGGGGTCAGCGAGGGGCTCTGTTTCACCTGAATTGGAAGTCTGTTACAGAGATGTAACCTCTGAGACACATCTGTCTTTCCAGCAGCTCCTGTTAATGTCGCATACTAAGTTGTTTCCTAGAGTGAGTGCTTCTTATACCATTTGATTTATGAATGTGCAGCATTTCCAGTAGAGCAGGATCTGAGATTGCTTTACATGCAAGGCAGAGGTCATCTCTTAGTATATAAGACATAGTGTAGTGACAGTGATTTCAGTCTGTCAACGTATGACTTGTGCTGAAGACCCTGAATTTTCTTTGCAAGTAGCTTTTGAGGTCTTTACAGTTACTGCAGGTGCCTGGTAAGGTGCATAAGCAAAGGTAGTATTGTCCAGTATTACTTGCTTGATGACTGAAAAGTATAGGGGAGTTATAAACTCTCTTGTTCTGTATTCAGTGCCCTTACTTATGAGGTGGGTGATATAGAAAACCTTTCTTACATCAGTGGAGATGTGGTGGTCAAAGGAAAGGTTGCTGTCAACCTGTGTGCCCAAGTCTCTCACCACTGATTCTGTGCTTAGGGTGTTAATGTGGTAATCTGCAAGGACGTCGTTTTTGCCAAAGGAGATAATACTGCATTTTTTTTTTTTTTGCATTGAGTTTTAGCCTATAACTTTAGCACGAGTTGTTTAAGTACCTCTTGTAGGATGTTGGCATCATTTGGTAACTCTGACTGCACCCAGTTTGCAATTATCAGCAAACTTTGTCAGCTACATGCCTTTTGTTTTAGCCTGTACATATGAGAAGTAGATTCCAAACAATAGGGGCCTCAGCACCAATCCCTGTGGAACACAACTGGTTATGGTTCTGTTGGTGGAAGTAGAGTTTCCTATTTTGACTGTGCTTGTTCTATCGGTGAGCCAGTTTGCAACCCACCTGACAATGTTGATCTCCAGCTGGGTGAGTTTCAGTGACGCCTGAGTGAGGAATAGTGTCAAAGGCCTTAGCCAGGTCCAGGTAGGCTGTATGCATGGATTTGCCTTCATCCAGGGCTTTGGTGACTGTCTCAAAGTCCACAAAGTTCAAGAGGCAGGGTCTCCCTTTAAAGAAGCCATATTGGGTCGGATCGAGCATTTGGAGATGTCCTATATCTTTGTTGATAAGGTCCATGATTATTCTTTCCATACCTTGCAGGATTAGGCTGGTCAGGCTTATGAATCTATAGTTCCCAGGATTAGTGAAGCCTCCTATTTAATTTAACAGCATGATGGCTGCTCTTTTCCATTCACAAGGTACAAAATCAGTGCTTAGACTGTGGTTAAAAAGAGTACCCAGCAATGCAGCTACTTCGTGTTTTAATCCATTTAGAATGTAGCCTGGGATGTTATCAGGTCCCATAGATGCTGTGTTTTTAGCTTTGGAGAGCGCATTTACGACTTGCTTCTTAACGATACTAAGTGGAGGGCAGGTGGTAGGGATGCTTTGGGGTATATGTGTCGGGGACAGAGAGGAGAAGTTTTCACTGAACCGGTCAGCTAGTAGGTTGGCTATTTCTGTGGGTTCATTATATGTGGTGCCATTAACAACCAGTTCTGCTCAGATCTGGGGTTTTCCTTTATGGTTTCTGATGTACAAGTAATGACCTCAAGGACCTAATGGGGAAATAAAAAAGCAAATGTTTTATGTTTAGTGTAAGTAAAAGGCATACTTAAAAGCTGAAGTTCAGAAACATCAACAGCCTACTCAGTATGGTTTTGGAGGCTGACCTTTTGAAACATTAAATTTGGGTGCACCTTAAACAGGCCTTTAGTTCTTCTTCGTGTTTCACTATTGCAGTCATTACATTTGGGTAATCTGCTGGCAGGCTACCCGCAGTCGGCCTGAATTCCAAAGTCCTGGTCTGGCGTCTGTTGCTGTCGCCTCTTCCCTGACGTCAGTGTGCCAGGGGTATAAAAGATGCAGCCGACGCCATTTTTTTCAGTCTTTCTTGCCGCGCGGTTCCAGAAGTAAAAGCAGTTCGCAAGTGCTGGTCGACCGACTCCTGAGATTTTCTAAATTGAATTTCAGATCTGAAGTCTTCTATACAGCTAAATAGAGAGCCAGGATTATTCAGATTGTAAGAAAAGGCTCAGAGACATTCTTTTACTACCTCAGCACAGACCTCTTGCTGTTCCACCTGTTCTAGACATTGTAGATGATGTATTTTCAGAGTCCAGCCTGTCTCCCGACTCTTTACCTCCTGCACCTGTTAAGCCAGACAGATACTACAAGGTTCCAGATTCTCATAAATTTCTATATAAAACCCTGCTGCTGACCTAGAAACTATTTCTCAGGGTCCCAAAGGGGTCAAGGCTGCTACTGTAAAACCCTGTCCCCTCAGAGATTCTAGGGCACTGGACAGATGGGGGGAAAAAGTTTACACTTCTGCTACCTTGGCTGTAAGGGCTTTAAATTGTCAGTTTCATATGCTTAAATATCAGCAATACTTAATGTCTCTGTTAAAACAGAAAATGTTGACAAATTCTGAATGTTCTGAGAACAAGGAATTGCAGGATTTATTGCATGCAGCTGAACAAGTGGGAAAACATACTTTGCAATGTGGTTATGATTCACTGGAGGCCTCTTGCAGGGCCGCTGTTACAGGTTCTCTTATTAGAAGGCATGCTTGGTTAAAGGAACAGACTCTGCCTGATCATATTACAACAAAATTATTGGATGCTCCATTGCAGCATGATACTTTGTTTGGTGTTAAGGCAGAAGAGGTGTTGAAGAAAATGGAGGTAAAGCTAAATCTATGCTGACAGTGAAGGATTTCTTACAGGTACAGCCTCCCAGATTTAGCAGGAACTGGCCTTCTAAGAATTGGTCCTTTCCCGTGTTAGACAGGCCACAAAGAGGCAGATACAGATGCCCTAGAGGCAAACAGCCCCATGGCTCATACAGGCCCAAACAATGGGGTGCTTCTACCTCCAAATGCGGAGAAGACAAATCACAGCCATATAGGAAACAGTCCCAATGACTTCCCTCTACCAATGCCAAGCATTTATCTTTTGGCAGCACCCTTAGGAGGAAAGCTAGCACTTTTTTCACAAAATTGGCACATGATCACCCAGGACAAATGGGTCCTAAATATAGTCTCTCAGGGCTACAGGATGTTCATCGTGTTACACTGCTGCAGTCATTACACTTGGGTTATCCTGCCATCAGCCGGTTCCCCAGTCGGCCTGAGTTCCAAAGTCTTGGTCCGGCGTCGGTTGCTGTTGCCTCCTCCCTGACGTCAGTGCGACAGGGGTATATAAGATGCAGCCGACCCCATTTTCTTCTGTCTTTCTTGCCGCGCGGTGCCCGAAGCAGAAGCAGTTTGCAAGTGCCGGTCGGCCGACTCCTGAGATTTTCATTCCGAATCCAGAACCGAAGTCTTCTAAAAAAGCTAAGTACCCCGTTGAGGAAACTTTTTCTTGCCTCAGACCGATGTCAGTAAAAGTTAATAAGTGTATTTCTTGTGGGAAGCAAATACCTCATAAGGATTTCCACTCCTATTGTATTCCATGCCTAGGCCTTGACCACGACATCACTGGTTATCGGATTTGCGCTAGGTTTAACAAGCGCACTATTAACCGTCTGTTTGACTTTGCCCGTCATTATTTTGGCAGAAAATTCAATTACACCATGCCGTCGGAACTTCCAATGACCGCAATACATAAAAAGCACAAGGACAGGCATCCGAGGCCCAAAACTGACGACGAGGCCTCTTCTAGGCCGGTCGCCGGTTTTCAGCGAGGCGCCTATGCAGCCCCTGACGACTGCTTCCACAGAACCACAGACCGCCTCCGACTCCCACGTGGAGCTGGCTAAGCCTTCGGACGCATTAGGTTTTTAGCTTCCCAATCCTAACCCTACAGAGGGAACCGAAGTAGCTGAGCAATCCACAGCTACAGAGGGTGTTTTCAGACTTACCCAGTCAGCCATTAAACCCTCTGCTAAGTCTAAGCCCCCCTTAAAAGCAAAGAAACAGACACAATTCTCTCCAGGACAGGCTTCCATGCCTAAGAAACAAATGCTAAAAATGGCCGCGGACGTAATCACCCTGATCAGGGGGTCCCATCCCCCTCCTGATAAAAGGCCCAGACAGGATGCAGACTATGAATCTTCTGACCAGGTGTCCATTTCCTCAGACTCTTCCTCGGACCTAGGATATTCTTTACCCCCTTATGAGGATTCTGATGCTGAGGAATCAATTCCATCAGCCTCTCCGCCTGAGGATTACTCCTTTGGGGAGATCTTACATACCATGAGGGAACATTTCCATTGGGAAGGCTAGGATTACTCAGAATCCAAGAAAAGGCTCAGAGACTTCCTTTTATTGCCTCAATACAGACCCCTTGCTATCCCACCAGTTTTAGATATTGTGGATGATGTGTACACTGAATCCAGTTTAAACCCTGACCCCTTACCCTCAGCCCCAGTTAAACCTGATAGATATTACAGAGTCCCTGACTCTCACAAATTTCTGTACAAAAGCCATGTTGCTGACCCTGAAACTATTTCTCAGGGACCCAAAGGGATTAAGGCCTCATCAGCAGAAAATCCAGTTCCCTCTGACAGAGATTCCAGAGCATTAGACAGATGGGGAAAGAAGGTATATACGTCTGCAACTTTAACAATGAGAGCCTTGAATTGCCAGTTTCACATGCTAAAATATCGGCAATTTTTGATGTCTCAGTTGAAACAAAAGATGCTTCCAGATTCAGATCCTCCTAACTTTAAAGAAATGCAGGATTTACTGCATGCAGCTGAACAAGTGGGAAAACATACTTTGCAACGTGAGTTTGATTCCTTAGAGGCCTCCTGTAGAGCAGCAGTTACAGGCTCTGTCATTAGAAGGCATGCTTGGTTAAAAGAACATACGTTACCAGATCATGTTAAGGTCAAATTATTGGATGCACCTTTGCAGTGGGATGTGCTGTTTGGAGTTAAGGCAGAGGAAGTATTAAAGAAGATGGAGGATATGGCAAAATCTATGCAAACGGTGAAAGATTTCTTACAGGTTCAGCCTCCTCGTTTTAGCAGAAATTGGCCAACAAAGAATTGGTCCTTTCCAGTCTCAGATAGACCTCAAAGGGACAGATACAGACGTCCAAGTGGTAGAGGTCAGGCACAAGGCCCTTACAGGCCTTGACAATGGGGTACACCAGGCCAGAAGGAAGGGGAAGATAGGCCTCAACCTTATAAAAAGCAGCCTCAATGACTTTCCACTGCAGCTGCCAAACAGCTCTCTCTTGGCAGCCCCCTTAGGAGGAAAACTTGCACTTTCTATCACAACTGGCATTGCATCACCAAAGACAAATGGGTTCTCAACATTGTATCTCAAGGTTAGAGGTTCCACTTTCACACTCTGCCAAGGCAAAAAGGAATGCCAAATATGCCACCAAATCAATGGGCAGAGGCTCAAAAACAAATTACAGCACTCATGGACATGAGAGAGCTATTCAAAAGGTACCACCACAGGAACAAGGATAAGGATTTTACTCAAGACTCTTTCTGGTTCCCAGAAAAGACAAAGCCTGGAGACCCATTCTGGACCTTTCTTCACTAAACACTTACCTGGATGTTCTGAAATTCAAGATGTTGACACTACAGCAGCTTCTTCCCATGATGGGCAAGAAAGCTTGGCTCGTGACATTGGGACCTCAGAGGCATACCTACATTTCCCTATCAGACAAAACTGCAGAAGATACCTCAGATTTCTAGCTGGTTCAATGCACTAGCAATTCTCTGCACTGCCCTTTGGCTTATCTACTGCGCCCAGGGTCTTCACAAAGTGCCTGGCACCAGTAATTGCATTTTGCAGGCAAAAAGGAATTCAAATTTATCCATACCTGGACAACTGCCTGATTCGAGCAGAGAGCAAGGACATTCTACTAAAGCATCTGGCGTAAGTAAAAAAGTTATTAAGTTGCCTGGGGTACACAGTAAACGAGAAGAAATCAAAACTAGTGCCCTCACAACAGATAATATTCCTGGGTGCCAGCTTGAACAACGGCCCAGGTGGCTTATCTCACGCCAGACAAGCAAGGACAACTGACTCAATATTTTCATTTAATGGCAACAAAGACCCAACTCCCTGCAAGAAAAATTCTGCAGGCTCTGGGCTACATGGCCTCCTGCATTCTGCTAATTCCATATGCAAGACTGCATATAAGGAAACTACAATGGTATCTAAAAAGTGTTTGGACTCAACATTGGAATCATTAATTTCACTCATTCCCTGCCTGCAACAGGAATTACGATGGTGGGCACAGGCCTGTCACCACAACAAGGGACAGCCATTCACTTTACTCACAGCCAGGCAAACACTAACAACAGATGTGTCAGATTATGCCTGGGAGGCCCACATGGCAGGAAAATGTATTCAGGGCACATGGCCCCTAAGCCAAAGGCATCTTCACATCAATCAAAAAGAGATGCTAGCTATACAAAATTCCCTGAGAGCCTTCAAGGACCTACTTCATCCAGGACAACTGCTGATGAAGATGGACAACACCACAGTTATGTGGTACATAAACAAGCAGGGGGGGGGGGCACACATTCCTACCCCCTCTGCAGACAAGCCATGATTTTGTGGAACACAGCAGTGACCTACCAAGTACACCTGCATGCACAATTCCTGCCAGGAAAAACAAATGCCCTGGCAGACGAACTAAGCCAAAACCTCATGGATCCTCACGAGTGGAAACTAGATCCACACATCTTCACCATGATAACAAGGAAATGGGGATGCCCAGACATAGATCTTTTTGCCTCCCCTCACAACTGCCAACTTCAGAGATTCTGCACAAGGAAATGGGGATGCCCAGACATAGATCTTTTTGCCTCCCCTCACAACTGCCAACTTCAGAGATTCTGCACACGGACCTATCACAAACAAGCATGGAAAATGGATGCCTTGTCATTCAGCTGGAACAACCTTACAGTGTATGCCTTTCCTCCACTGCCTCTCCTCCCCAAGGTACTCCTAAAGGTCAGACGAGAAGCCACAAATGATACTAATTGCCCCAGACTGGCCACACCAACACTGGTACTCAATCCTAAGGAGCTTGTCCCAAGGCCCAGCCTGGACATTGCCTCAAATTCCTCATTTACTGACCCAACAAAATAATCGGATCCTGCACAGCCAATTCAGAACCCTAAATCTAGCTGCATGGCGGATAGTGTAACAGTTCGGAATACACCTCTCTCTAAAGTGGTTATGGATGTTATTTTGGAGGCCAGGAGGCCCAGCACCAGAAAATCTTATGCAGAAAAATGGAAGAGATTCTGTGCTTGGAACCAGGCACAAGGAATTGACATGCTTGTTCCAAATATACCTCGGATTTTACAATATCTAACTGAGATGCTGGATGAAGGCCTATCCTTCTCATCAATTAAGATCCATGCCTCTGCCATTTCAGCTCATTACAATACAGACCCACCTATTTTTTCACATCCATTGCTTAGGCAGTTCCTCAGAGGGGCCAAAAATGCAAGACCTCCAAGGAGAGCACCAGTACCTGCATGGGACCTCAATTTTGTCTTGGAAAAACTCACACAGCCTCCTTTCGAGCCAGCCAATACAGCTGAGATAAAATTCTTATCATGGAGAACAGCTCTGCTCCTAGCAATAACTTCAGCAAGAAGAGTCTCAGAGTTACAGGCATTAATGGCTGTGGAACCTTTTATTATCTTCCATCCGGACAAGGTTTCTCTAAGGACAAACCCAACATTTATGCTTAAGGTAATGTCCAGTGTGGCTCTTAACTAAACCATTCATTTGCCCACTTTTTCCCCAAACCCACAGAATAAAGGGGAGAGACTTCTGCATTCTTTGGACATACACAGACCGCTACGCTTCTACTTGGACAAAACTAAAGCTTTCAGAAAGACTGAGCAGCTTTTAGTTTCATATGCTGCAGGATCACAAGGAAAGGCTATCTCTAAGCAGACTATTTCAAAATGGATAGGACACTGCATTCGTTTCTGCTATTCACAACATGGCAAAATCAGTGCCTAAGGGCATTAGACCACATTCTACCAGGGCAGCAGCCACCTCAGCAGCCTTCCTCAGAGGAGTACCAACCAAGGATATTTTGGAGGCTGCAACCTGGACTTCAGTGCACACTTTTACTAAGCACTACCACTTACCTCTTTACTCTACTCTAAATCCAGAGCAGGCTTTGCCACTGCAGTTCTGCAGGGCCTTATAGCTACTCCTAATCCTATTTAGACCAAGCCGCCCAACCTCAGTTTTGGGATTCAACCCAAGTGTAATGACTGCAACAGTGAAACACGATGAACATTAGTACAGTTGTGTACCTACCATAAATGTAGATGTTAGAGTGCATTCACTGTTGCAGTCCAGGTTACCCACCCACCATCCCCCTTTCTTTGCTGGGACTTATCTGTACTTCTCTATCCTATACAACCAATGTGGTGTATTTGCTTGTAGATTAAGGTATTGCTTATTTTAGTGCATGCTTTTATAAGCAGTGTTTTTTAGCCTACCCTTTTGGGGGCACCTGACTTCTGGGGCAAGAAAAATGGAAGAAAATGGCATCGGCTGCATCTTTTATACCCCTGGCGCACTGACGTCAGGGAAGAGGCGACAGCAACCGACGCCAGACCAGGACTTTGGAATTCAGGCTGACTGCGGGTAGCCTGCCAGCAGGATAATCCAAGTGTAATGACTGCAACAGTGAATACACTCTAACATCTACATTTATGGTAGGTACACAACTGTACTTTCCTTACCGATGTCAGTAAAAGTTAATAATTGCATTACTTGTGGGAAGCAAATACCTCATAAGGATTTTCATTTGTACTGTATTCCTTGCCTAGGCCCTGATTACAACGTGCCTTGCTGTCGGTTTTGTGCTAAATTTAACCAACGCACTATTAAGCATCGGTATATTTTTGCATCTAAATGTTTTGGTTCAAGATTTAACTACCCTGAAATGTCATCTGTTAGCAATCCGACTACCGGAGTTCACAAAAAACGCAAGGAAAAAGAGACAGACCGCCGAGGTCCAAAACCGATGACGAAGCTTTTCCTAAACCAGTCGCCAGTACTCAGTGAGCGCTTTCGCAGTCCCTGATACCTGCTACTTTTGTGTCGCAGGCCTCTACCGAGACCCATTCGGAGTCCATTATGCTGCGAGATTCGCAAAGTATTGAACCCACGGATGTCTCTCCCTTGGATGGGTTCGGAGCCGCTGAGCAGGCACCGGCATCTGAGGGTTTTTTCAGGCCTCAACATTTTTATATTAAACAGATGCCAGCAACAAAAACAAGGTCAAAAACAACTTCTATGTCTAAAAAAATGACGCATGAGCCACATGCTCAGGCCCTTATGCCTAAAAAACAGATGACCAAAATGGCTGAGGATTTAATTACCTTGATCGGGGTTCCCAACCCCCCCCTGCTAAGAGGCCTAGGCAAGGCACTGATTATGAATCTTCAGATCAGGTTTCCATTTCTTCTGATTCCTCTTCTGATCATTTCACCTTATGAGGATTCTGATGTAGAGGAATCCATCCCATCTGCATCTCCTCCTGAGGATTACTCCTTTGGAAAGACTTTGCATACTTTAAGGGAACATTTTCACTGGGAGAGTCAGAACTTCCCTGAATCAAATTAGAGGCTTAGGGATTTCCTTCTTCCTCAGCATAGGCCTTTGGCAATACCTCCTGTATTAGACATTGTTGATGATGTGGTCTCGGAATCAAGCATGGCTTCCGATTCCCTGCCTCCGGCTCCTAGTAAGCCAGACAGATATTGCAGGGTTCCTGACTCCCACAAATTTCTTTTCAAAAATCCTGCTGCTGATCCTGAGACTATTTCTCAGGGTCTCAAGGGTGTTGAGGCTTCTTCAGCCAAAAATCCTACCCCTTCTGATAGAGATTCCAGGGCACTGGATAGATGGGGTAAGAATGTTTATACGTCTGCAACCTTGGCAATCAGGGCTTTAAACTGCCAGTTTCATATGCTTAAATATCAACTGCATGTTATGGGCTTACTGAAACAGAAAATGTTGATTTCTGATTGTGTGGAAAATAGTTCAGGATTTATTGCATTCAGCAGAACAGGTTGGAAAGCATACTTTGCAATGTGGTTTTGATTCCTTGGAGGCCTCTTGTAGGGCCGCCATTACTGGATCTGTGATTAAAAGGCATGCCTGGCTCAAGGAGCAAAATCTGCCTGATCATGTTAAAGCTAAATTGTTGGATGCCCCTTTGCAGCATGATACTCTGTTTGGTAATAAGGCAGAAGAGGTTTTAAAGAAAATGGAAGACAAAGCTAAATCTATGCAAACTGTAAAATATTTCTTGCAAGTGCAGCCACCCAAGTTCAGTTGGCACTGGCCTACTAAAAATTGGTCCTTTCCTGTGTCCAACAGAGCCACTCAGGGCAAACCCAAGCACTCAAAAGGCTTCAGATATCAATCACAGGGTTCTTACAGGTCGAAGCAGTGGGGTGCCTCCACTACCAAATCTGGAGGAAACAAAGCACAACCCTACAGTAAGCAGTCTCAATGACTTTCCTCTAATCTCCAAGCACTTCTCTTTTGGCAGCCCCCTTGGGAGGAAAACTAGCACTTCATGCTCAAAATTAGCAGTGAATTACCCAGGACAAGTGGGTATTAAACATAGTATCCCCGGGGTACAGATTTCATTTCCATACTTTGCCAGTTCCAAACGGATGGCCGGATCTGCCACAAAACCAGTGGGCAGAGGCCCAGAAACAAGTCATGTCTCTCATGGATATGGGGGCTATTCAACCGGTACCAGAAAAGGAAAAAGGACAAGGATTTTATTCAAGGCTTTTCCTGGTACCCAGAAAAGTCAATTCCTGGCATCCAATACTGGACTTATCGATTCTGAACACGTTCCTGGACATTCCAAAATTCAAAATGCTGACTTTACAACAGCTACTGCCTATGCTAGGCAAGAATGTTTGGTTAGTAACTCTAGACTTAAGAGGCATACCTGCATATCCCAATAAGGGAATCCTGCAGAAGATACCTCCGCTTCAAAGCAGGTTTTTTTGCATTACCAATTCTCTGCACTGCCCTTTGGCTTATCTACTGTGCCCAGGGTCTTTACAAAGTGCCTGGCACCAGTAATTGCATTCTGCGGACAAAGAAACATTCAAATCTATCCTTATCTGGACGATAGTCTCATTCAGGCAGAGGACAAGGACACTCTTCTTGAACACATGGCGTTTTTAAAAAGGCTTCTAGCATGCCTAGGGTACACCATAAACGAAAAGAAATCACAACTGGTACCCTCTCAAATAATTACATTCCTGGGTGCAACCTTGAATACAACTGCCAGATGGCTTACCTCATGCCCACAAACAAATGCAATTGACAACATACTTCAAACAAATGGCAACAAAAACCCAGTTATCTGAAAGACAAATTATGCAGGCTTTGGGGTTCATGGCATCGTGCATTCTACTAATTCCATATGCGAGACTGCATGAGGAAACTTCAGTGGTACCTAAAAAGTTTATGGAGTCAACATTGTCACAGCCTGGAAACAATGATACCTCTCATTCCCTTCCTACAACAGGAGTTTCTTTGGTGGGCAGAGACATGTCACCAAAACAAGGGACCGTCATTCACTTTACCCCCTGCCACCCAAACCCTAACTACAGACGCATCAGACTATGCTTGGGGGGCCCACCTGGCAGGGAGATGCATTCAGGGCAAATGCAGCCCAAACCAAATGCATCTGCATATCAACCAGAAAGAAATGCTAGCTGTTCAGAATGCTCTGACAGCCTTCAAGGACTTATTTCATCCAGGACAACTACTGATAAAGGCGGACAACACCACAGTTATGTGGTACATAAAAAGCAAGGAAGTACCCATTCCTACCCCCTTTGCAGACTAACCATGGCCTTGTGGAACACAGCCTTGACTTACCAAATACATCTTCAAGCTCAGTTCCTGCCAGGAAAGCAAAATACTCTGGCTGACGACCTAAGCAGAAATCTTATGGATCCACACGAATGGAAACTGGATTCACAAATCTTCAGCATGTTAACACAGAAATGGGGGAGCCCAGACATAGATCTATTTGCCTCTCCCCAAAACTATCAGTTGGACAAATTCTGCGCAAGAAGTGATCACAAAAAAAGCATAGAAAGTGGATTCTCTATCCTTCAGCTGGAAGAACCTGTCAGTCTATGCCTTTCCCCCTCTGCCTTTACTCTCCAAGGTCTTACTGAAAGTCAGACAGGAAAAAACAAAAATGATCCTAATTGCTCCGGACTGGCCTCGCCAACACTGGTACCCGCTTCTAAGGAATATGTCACACCTTCCTCGGTGGTACTTGCCGCAAACACCTCATCTACTGTCTCAGCAGAACTATCAAATTCTGCACACTCAGCTCAAAACTCTGAATCTTGCAGCATGGCTAATCAACTAATTATTCAAACCGCATCTCTCAGTAAACCTGTGATGGATGTCATTTTGGAAGCCAGAAGGCCTAGTAGTAGTAAATGTTATGCTGATAAATGGAAGAGATTCTGTGCTTGGAACCAAGCACAAGGAATAGACACAGCAAAGCCCAATATTCCTCAGATTTTACAATTCTTAACTGAGATGCTTGACAAGGGCCTATCTTTTTCTTATAAAAATCTATGCCTCTGCCATCTCTGCTCATTACAACACAGAGCCTCCCCTCTTTTTTTCTCATCCACTGCTTAAACAGTATCTCAGAGGGGCCAAAAATTTAAGGCCTCCCAGGAGAACACCAACTCCTTCATGCGACCTCATTTTTGTGCTGGAGAAGTTCACCCTGCCTCCTTTTGAACCAGCAGCTACTGCTCACGTAAAATTTCTATCTTGGAAGACAGCTTTTCTTTTGGCAGTCACTTCAGCAAGAAGGGTTTCAGAACTACAGGTTCTCATGGCAGTGGAGCCTTTCATTATATTTTACCCGGACAGGGTGGCCCTCCGGGCCAATCCTTCTTTTATGCCTAAGGTGGTATCCAGTGTGGCTCTTAACCCAGACCATTCACCTGCCAATTCTTTTCCCAAATCCGCAGAACAAGGGGAAGCGGATTCTGCATTCATTGGATGTACACCGACAACTAAGATTTTACTTGCAGGACAAAATCTCTAAGAAAGTCTGAGCAACTACTGGTAGCATTTGCTGCAGGATCAGAGGGGAAAGCTACATCAACGCAGACTATTTCTAAATGGATAAGCCACTGCATTTATTTCTGCTATTTGCACCATGGTAAACCTGTGCCCAAGGGGATCAGATCCCATTCCACCAAGGCTGCCTCTACTTCAGCAGCTTTTCTGAGTGGTCCCAACCAAAGACATTCTAGAAGCTGCTACTTGGAGCTCAGTTCATACATTCACAAAGCATTATCATTTACCTCTCTTCTCTAAATCCAGGGCAGGCTTTGCCACTGCAGTCCTGCAGGACCTTATATCTGCTCCTAATGCTGTTTAGTTCCATCCTGCCATCCGTAGCTTTGGGATTCTACCAAAATGTAATGACTGCAGCAGTGAAACACGAAGAACATAGTACAGTTTTGTACACTTACCATAAATGAAGATGTTAGCGTGTATTCACTGTTGCAGTCCGGGTTACCCACCCGCCATCCCCCATTCTATACCTTTTCTTTCCTTCACTATACTCAAAAGCCTTTGTGGTGTATTTGCTTTTAGTTGAAGGTAAATTTTATGTTTCTAAGGTGCATTTATATAGTTACAGTTTATTTATATATATTTTTTGCTCCCTATTTAGGGGACACCTGTAATCTCGGGCAAGAAAAACTGATTAAAATGGCGTCGGCTGCATGTTTTATACCCCTGACGACCTGACGTCATGGAAGAGGAGACAGCAACCGACGCAGGCCCCAAGACTTTGTTATTCAGGCCGACTGAGGGCAACCTGCCAGCAGATTACCCAAATGTAATGACTGCAACAGTGAATACACTCTCTAACATCTACATTTATGGTAAGTGTACACAGCTGTACTTTCTGCAGTGTGGAACATAATTTTTAAATTTGATGGTAAATTTGACATGCACAGTATTGCGATACATGTTTCATTAGTTCGGTGCCTGATCTGAGGTAATATTACTCCTGGATAACAGTTTATAGGAGGGAGGGGCTGTCTGGCTGAGAGAGTAATGAAGGGAAGTGTAGTGCATTTTCCCCCTTAACATTAAAAATTAAAAAAAGGGAAATCAGAAAATTGATTTTATTTAAAGCATCCCAAAAGTTTGCTTTTTATTTTATGATGACCGGGTTTTTGAACTGACAGTTATGGGTACGAAGGATAGGCAGCCAACTTTAGGCACTTTATTTTGTTCCTTTGGACCTCCCAACACCCACATGGGATTTACCAACTACTGCCCCCTGACTTGCTGTATTTTTTTTTCTGGGGCTGGTTGTGGATTCTGAGGATGTCTTGGCGGCTCTGCTCAACTGTGCTTCAATTTTTTTATGGCTCACCCACTTTCCTTCTCTCACCCACCATGCTGGTTGTTTTTATGTGCGAGGGCAACCCCTGTCTCTTGGACCCCCCCCCCCCCTTAGGGAGCATATCATGCATGCACTCAAGCCTCTTAACAGGTACTGTTATGATTCTGTCATAGTCCTTGTTTGTGTGAATGACTTGAGAAGTACCTCTCTTGACTGTATGAAGAAAGGCATGATTGAGCTCGCTGAATGTGTCCCAGTCAGGTATGTCCCTAGACTTCAGCAGCATCCTACCATCACCCAGAGTGATGGCTCAATACAAACAGAAAATGCTTGACTATAACAATTTGCTTAGTTTCTGGTGTCATTCCAAGGGGATCCCCAGTACCCGACAGCCTGGGAAGACATGATTGACAGACCACGATGCTTTGCCAGAGATGGCCTTCATCGGTCTCCCCTGGGCTTCAGGCTTTTGGCAAAAGCTTTTGCCTCTCACGTAGTGCCTTTTTTAGGCAAAGTCATGAGCACAAAATTACCAGCATGAAAAATTCTTCTAAACGAAATTTCAAGGTCATGCTGCTAAATGCTAGGAGTCTTAGCATGAAACTGCACTCATTGCAAGCATTCATTGCTCTGCAGGATGCTGACATTTGTGCAGTCACTGAAACCTAGTTTAAAGCTGTGGAGAGCACCCCAGCCTTTCCAGGTTACTCATCCTACCATACTTTCAGACCCCAAATGGAGGGATACAAAGCCAAAGAAGGTGGAGTTTCAAAATTTATCAAAGACGTACACACCTCCAGGCTGGTCAAACGGTATGATGCACAGGAGACACTCCAAGTGCAGTTAACTGTTGACAAAATGCTTATTCAAATATCTCCTAGGTAACTCCGCCCACCAATGAGCTCATTGAATTGATCGCTCAGTGAGCATGGAAGGCCCCCAACACCATTGAGCCAATCCCTTGGAGACCAGACAAAATTATTACTGCTCCTAAAGACAAGCAATTTTTGACTAAAGGTATGCTAGCAGATGCCATGGTCATGGCAGCAACCACAAAAAAAGAACTAGCTGAATAATGTTCCTTTATCCATTTTCCCAACAAGGACTCTGTGATGGATAGATTTGGGAAACATGTCTATGCTTCGACTTTCTCCTTAGTCTCTGAACTACGTGGCACATTGCACTAGGTTACAGAGGGATCTGATTAAAGAGCTTTCAGATACCTTCTCATGATCCATTTCTGAGGAAGTACAGGCCTCTGTTACTTCTCAGCTGACTACTCTCCAGACTGTTTCTAACTCTTCCATGAGGCTCACTTTTCATGCAGTCAAAGGAACGAGTAGAGCAGAGGGCTTAGACATTTCCATTAGGAAGTACACCTGGATGCGTTTGTGTTACTTTGCAGAGCCTTTAAAATCTACGTTTGTCTATGCTCTTTTTGACAGCATGTCCTTATTTTGACCCTAAGGTGAAAGACTCATTGCCCAGATGTGAGAAAGATGGGAAGACCCTGTCTGTCTTGGGCATACGTTTCTCCACTCTTCAGATTCTTCTCCAGGAATCGAAGTAGTGGAAATATGTAGTTCAGAAAATCCTAAGGGTTTTTTTCAAGACGCGCATGGAAGTTGTTCCCCAGAGGCAGAGGGGGGGACTCCAATGGTAGATGTCACCCTTGCGGCAGAGGAGGCCCGCAAAACCAAGGGTCCGGAGAAACCTTCTTTGGCAGACATTTCTAGTGCTCCTGAATGGAGGCACGATTACCCTCCTCTGGAGGCAGTCTGGGGTCAAATGTCCCTGCCCTCAAGAGCCTGGCTAAAAATGACATCAGACACCTCGGTGCAGAGGATCATTTCCAGAGGATATTTTATACCATTTTCCCGTCCTCCTTCCCATTGCAAAGAAAATCCTAGTTGTTCCACCCAGTCAGAGGAACAGTCAGCTATTCAGGTACAAAAGCTGCTAGAAAGTCATCCAAGAGGTCCTACGAGAACTGCGAGAATCCAGAACTTGTTCAAGCTTCTTTTTAGTGCCATAGAAAACAGCAGGGGACTGGAGACCAATCTTAGATCTCAACAGCTTGAACAAGTCTATTTTCAACAAGTTCAGATTGTCATGGTTCAGTCCATTCTTCTGTTTTTGGAAAAGGATGACTGTATGTGCTTGATAGACCTTCAGGATGAGTATAATCACACAGAGATGAACAAGTGATTCAGGAAGTACTTCCGCTTCTGGCTAGGAGAGAGTCATCGTCAGTTCAGAGTTCTCCCCGCAGCCCCCCAGGTATTTACAAAGTGCATGCCGGTAGTAGCAGCTCAATTGAGACTGCATGGATTCTGGGTGTTTCCATATCTAAACTGGCTCATTTCCACCTTAGCCAGGTATCAGCTGTTGAAGGCAAGAGACTACATTCTCCAGATGTGTTCATCAAGGGATATTCATAAACTGTGAGAAATCCTATCTAGAGCCCACTCAAAGTTTAAACTTTGTAGGACAAATTCTCACCACAAAAGAAACAATAGCCTCACTCCCCCCTTTGAGTGGAAACAATCATATTGCAAGTCATGAAAATCTGCAGCAACAAGATCTCAGCACAACTGTTTTTTCAGACTCTAGGTCCATGGCAGCAGCAATAATGCTAGTCCCACTGGACAGATTTTGCATGAGAATTTTGCAGTGACCTCTATCAGTGCAATGGTCTATCCTTCACTAACTGATGTCAGCTTAGATGAGGATCACCAATATATGCAAAAAAAAACAAAACAAAAAAATCTCAGATGGTGGATTCAGTCTGGTTAAATTTTACAAGGTCTTCCATTTATTCTCCCCCAGCCCAAGGCCACGGATGGTTCCCAGTTGGGGTGGGGGCATTTTCTGGGGAAAACAGTCCAAGGCACTTGGTCCCCTGAATAGGCCAGCTTTCATGTCAACATCCTAGAGATGAGAGCAGTGCTGTTAGTATTGTAGGCTTTCCAGGATGCTCTTCCCTTGGGGACGATTGCAATTCAAAGTAGTCTGGTGCATCAACAAACAAGGAGGAACCGGATCCTATCCCTTCTGTCGTGAAGCTGTCAAGAGTGTGGCAGTGGATGATCTCATCCAACTGCTTTCTCATAGCAACACATTCCAGGGAAGTCTCAATGTGATAGACAATTGAGCAAGAGCTTTCTTCTACCTCACAAATGGTCCCTCAAAATGTGAAGGAAAGGATATTCCATCAATGGGGTCAGTTTTGCTGCAGTCTTTTCACCTCTTCATCTCTCCCCTAAACAACAAGTGCAGCAGCTTCTTCGCCCTGATCCTCCCACATGGGGAGTCATGGAGGGAGTTAGCCCTTCGGTCTTACTTTATGACTTTTGCCCGACTGCATTAATCCCAAAATTTCTACAGAAAATTACCAGGTTAAAGAGCAAAGTAATCCTCATTGCACTGTATTGGCCTTGGCAGATATGGTTCCACTTCCTTTGGGCTTCACTTAATTCAGCAGCCGTGGATTCTTGATCCAACTCCAGGTCTCCTGTCTCACCCAACAAGCATGATTCACTCAGATATACCCAATGTCAGACTGACTGCCTGGCTTCTCCAATTCCATTAATAGCCAGACAACCTATGATCTCCTCTTCAGTCTGCATACTCCTGTCTTATAAGCCATCTTGCATGTAAGCTATATTCCAGTAAATGGAAAAGATTTGTTCGCTGGGCACTCCAAAATAACAATGATCCCTTCTCCGCTCCTATTCATAATATTCTTGACTTTTTAGCCCAACTTTTCAAAGGGTTTGCATCTTCAACAGTCAGTCCAGGTGGCAGCAGTATTCAATTTTAGTATTGGTTTCCTAGGTTCTTCAGTTGCTTCACATAAACCCTGCAGTCTTTCTGAGAGGAACACTTCTTTTAAAAGTCCCCTTATAAAAACACTACTCCTCCTTGGTACCTGAATTTGTTGCTGTAGGCTATCGTACACCTTCCCTTTTAAACCAGTAGCCAAGTGCGATCTCAAGTGACTTTCTTCTTGGCCTTAATTTCTGCAAGAAGACTTTGAGATTCAAGCCTCGTCTTCCCAATCACCATATCTGATTTTTTCACAAAGACACGGTATTTCTGAATACTGAATCATCTTTTTTTTACCAAAGGTGGTATCCGAGACGAATATCAGTCAGTCCATTAATTTACCAGTATTTTTAGCAAAATTTGAGAACAAAAGTGAGTACTAGTTAGATTTGTTAGATGTTCACAGACAATTGCGTTTTTTCATTCATAGAACCAAGGATATCAGAAAATCTGACCAATTTATTTCCTTCTCTGATATTAAATTTGGGTAAACCAGACACCAAAGTAATCTTGGCCATATGGCTCACCAATTGTATTTCTTCCATTTATAACCAATTTGGCATTGCCTTACCAAAACCCTTATGAGCCCATTAAACTAGAGCAATGTCTGCTTCCATTTGTCTTCCAGTCTAGAGAGTCTGTGGATGACATTTTATGCAACCATGACTTGGGCTACTTCCCCATACCTTTATTGCTCCTTACAAATTGGATCTGTTCTCCAGGGGTAGAGCATCATTCAGTTCAATGGTGCTGAAGAATATCCTTTCTTGAGTCCACCCAGGATCTAAGATAACTGGGGACTGTGTTGCATAGGTTGAGGATAGAATGAAAATTGACATCTATTCCATCTGTTCATTTTCATTCTTAAACTCCTCACCCACCAGCCCCCCTGGCTTTGAACTCCTAGGAAGAGCAAGTGTTCTTAGATTGGCACTTCCCTTGTACTGAACTCCAGATATAGTCTGTATGGACCTTACTGATAACATATATACATTTTTTTTTACTTCTGTTAGAAAACAAGATCTGAGGTACTTAGGAAGGATGTATTATATGTAAGGAAGAAGCTTTTTTGGTTACCACAAGCTATTTTGTAACTGATTACTCTGATCCGAGGGATCAGATCTGAACCCGTAGGTTGACGAAGAATGAAAATGGACAACACAGATGGAATGCTATGGTGAGTACATAACTTTTTTTATCCTTTGGGCTAGTTTTGATGCATTTGCAGAATGGATGAAGATCTTAACTTGTGAAGTAGACGCTCTGCAGTAGTCAAGTCATTTTTTAGTGAAAGTAGCATATTAGGAGGGTTAGTCTGAAGGTAATGTTTTCTTTTCTTTCAAGGTTTATAACTTTTGCTAGTTGTGAAAAGAAGTAATGTTTATAAGTTGGCTAGCTTACTGAAGTGCAGGGAACAGTGCACCTTTCCAAAGTTTAGTTAACGTGGCTTGTTTTGATGGACATTGTTTCAGTAATGTAGTACATCTGTAACATGGCAAAGACTTTTCTCTCACTACAAGTTCAGGGTGCTTGTTCTTTTCTTTAAAAAAAGGTATTTCTAGGTCCCAAATGAAGACTTATTGACTTTTTAAAAGGTAGCATATATAGTGGATGATCAACTTGTCTTGGTTGTTTCCCAGATATCATTGGGCACAGTGATACTAGTTGATAGAGCAATAGTTGCAGGCACTTTATTTTGGTATTCTTTTGAAAAAAAAAAGAGAGCTGGCTGAGCCAGTTTTGTCAAAATAAATGGACATCTGATTTTCTATATGACTATATTATCCATATTTGCATCTGTGCTTGGTTAGCTGACCATAGGTAAATGATTGTCCCTGCTTGACTAATCTGATAGCTTAAAGTTCATTGCTAAGTTAATGCTTTTGGCATGGCAGTTGAGTACTAGTTTCTCCATCCTTTAGACTATGCATAATTTCAGAATATTTTGTGTTGCATTTTTGCTGGTTTACTTCAGACTTTATAAAAAATATATATTTTTGCATATAGCATTTCATATCTATATTTTCTTATGCAGTAACTTAACCCAGCATGTTTGAATTGCAGAACTTTCTATATTTGCATGAATGTTTTAGATGCACGTAGCAATGAGTAGTGCCTACAGAACTTGTCCTTGTGTTGTGCTCATTTCACTTCCAGACTTGAGTGAGAAATGCCTTTGCATTAAGGCTTTTGTTGTAAATAAGGGAAGGCTTTAAGGTGTGCTTATTACTTATTTAGCCTTTGTTGACTGGGTTGTTATGATTTTGCTTGCTTGAGAACCTGTGTCACTAATGTGGTATACTTAAATATGCTTAACTAAATAGAGTGATGCTGTTTCATAAGACATCTTAATGCATCCTTTAGTCGTGGCACTATTGTATGATTTATTTATTTGTTTGGCATTTGGTTACTGGGAAAGTCCGACTGGGTGGGAAACCCATTTTCAGTGGAGGTCTGGGGAGAAACGCCCCAAATATAAACAAGACAAAAAATGACTTTTACATTAATGAGCAAACGGTATGCCACAAATACATTGACAGGAAATTAACTTCAGCATGGTAGTCATTGGGATACAAAAACAGTGTACAAAATCAGTGTAGAATGGAAATCATATGATCCATATACATACATTTTGCAAGGAAGACTGGTACACATAGTTAATTAACATGGTTGCACTTTACATAGACACAGTTTTCAAATCTGCATACATATTTTCATGGAAATAAAACAATGTATGATGGCAAGTATTTGAAATGACAGATGCAGTTGCATCTTTAAGAGATTACATAGAAGGTATTCTGGAGATGGCGACAGTGATTGGTTGAGTATAATTCGGAGATCAGCATTTGTAGGAGATGGTAGCAGGGAGAATTGAAAAACTTAACTATTCAATAGGATGAAGGTCAGTGAAGAAAACAATAGGGGAGAAAGTGGTTAGGTAATATACAATAGGGGGCTGAAATGGAGAGAAGCCAGTGAGATGTGGCAAGAGGCAAGTTCTTTCCTCACCTATAATTATCTCTACTGTAAATTATTGGGACGGAGAGGGCTATCGAAGGTAAATGGAGGAGGATGACAGGAGTGAAAAGGAAGAGAAAGTGGAGAAGTAGAGTTAAGTGAGTAGGATTTAATTTATTTTTGAACAGTGACCGATACTTGACTGGAGTAAGAATTCTTTTAATTTGAACTTTTTGACGTTTAAGGAAGTTCTAATATCCAGGGGTAATACATTGGATGTTCTTCGTGTTTCACTGTTGCAGTCATTACATTTGAGTAATCTGCTGGCAGGTTACCCTCAGTCGGCCTGATTAACAAAGTTTTGGGTCTTGCGTCAGTTGCTGTCTCCTCTTCCATGACGTCAGGTCGTCAGGGGTATAAAGCATGCAGCCGACGCCATTACATCAGTCTTTCTTGCCACGCGGTGCCTGAAGCAGCAGCAGTTCGCAAGTGCCAGTCTGCCAATTCCTGAATTTTTCGTTTTCGAGTTTCAGAACTGAAGTCTTCAAATAAAAGCTAAGTACCCCATTGGGGAAACTTTTTCTTGCTCCTTACCGATGTTAGTAAAAGTTAATAATTGCATTACTTGTGGGAAGCAAATATCTCATAAGGATTTTCATTTGTACTGTATTCCTTGCCTAGGCCCTGGTTACAACGTACATTGTTGTCGGTTTTGTGCTAGATTTAATCAATGCACTATAAAGCGTCTGTATATTTTTGCTTCTAAATATTTTGGTTCACGATTTAACTATCCAGAAATGTCGTTGGTTTGCAATCCGACTACCGAAATATCTAAAAAAAAACACAAAGAAAAAGGCAGGTCGTCCAGGTCCAAAACTGACGACGCTTCTCCTAAGCCAGTCGCTAGTTCGTTGGTACTCAGGTGCTTTTGCAGCCCCTGATGCCCGCTACTTTTGATTCGCAGGCCTCTACTGAGACCCATTTGGAGTCCAGTATGCCGCGATATGCTTTAAGTATTGAACCCACTGATGTCTCTACCTTGGATGGGTCTGGAGCCGCTGAGCAGACACTGGCTTCTGAGGGTGTTTTCAGGCCTAAAGATTTGTATATTAAACCGATGCCATCTTCAAAACTAAGGCCAAAATCTACTTCTATGTCTAAAAAACGACACTTGGGCCACGTGTACAGGCCCCTATGCCTAAAAAACAAATTATCAAAATGGCTGAAGACTTAATTACCCTGATCAGGGGTAGCCAACCCCCTCCTTTTAAGAGGCCTAGGCAAGACATTGATTATGAATCTTCTGAACAGGATTCTATTTCTTCTGATCTAATGAACAGGATTTGTCTATTCATACTTATGAGGACTCTGATGCAGAAGATTCCATTCCTTCTGCTTCTCCCCCTGAGGATTTTTCTTTTGGGGAAACTTTACATACCTTAAGGGAACATTTCCACTGGGGAAAGTCAGGATTTCTCTGAATCTAAAAAGAGGCTTGGGGATTTTCTTCTTCTACCTCAGCATAGGCCTTTGGCTATACCTCCTGTTCTAGACATTGTTGATTATGTTTTTTCAGAATCTAGTATGGCTCCTTATTCTCTGTCTCCGGCTCCTTGTAAGCCAGACAGATACTACAGGGTTCCTGACTCCCACAAATTCCTTTTCAAAAATCCTATTGCTGATCCTGAAACCATTTCTCAGGATCCCAAGGGCATTAAGGCCTCTACTGCTAAAAATCCTACCCCTTCTGATAGAGATTCCAGGGTGCTGGATAGATGGGTTAAGAAGGTTTACACTTCTGCAACCTTGGCAATCATGGCTTTAAACTTTCAATTTCATATGCTTAAATATCAACAGCATATCATGGGACTACTCAAACAGAAAATGATAATTTCTGACTGTGTGGAAAATAAAGATTTACAGGATTTATTACATTCAGCTGAACAAGTTGGTAAACATACTTTGCAATATGGTTTTGATTCCTTGGAGGCCTCTTGCAGGGCAGCTGTAACTGGTTTTGATTCCTTGGAGGCCTCTTACAGGGCAGCTGTAACTGGATCAGTGCTAAGAAGGCATGCTTGGCTCAAAGAGCAAACTCTGCCTGACCATGTTAAAGCAAAATTGTTGGATGCTCCTTTACAACAGGACCGTCTCTTTGGTAATAAGGCTGAAGAAGTGTTTAAAAAAAGATGGAAGATAAAGCTAAGTCTATGCATACTGTGAAAGATTTCTTACAAGTGCAGCCTCCAAGATTTAGTAGGCACTGACCTACTAAGAACTGGTCCTTTCCAGTGCCTTCGAGAGCCGCTCAAGTCAAATCCAGACATTCCAAAGGCTCCAGGTTTCAGTCACAAGGAACTTTTAAAACAAAACAATGGGATGCCTCCACCTCCAAATCTGGAAACAACAAGGCACCTCCCTGTGGTAAACAGTCTCAATGACTTCCCTCTACACTCACCAAGCACTTACCTTTTAGCCTCCCCTTTGGGGGGAAAACTGGCACTTCATGCACGAAACTGGCAACTTAGTACTTCTCCTCTTGTAGTATTGCCTGCCTATAACCATCTCTTACTGATAAGCTCACCTTGCCTCAGTCTTCTCCATTTCCTTCTCACCCCCTCTCTTAGTTCTAGCCTCCCTTGTAACTGGACTGAAACTGTTTTCTCTGAACTTCTTTTCTCCTTGCTTCTAGTTTAACTAACCCACTTCTTGCTTCCAGCCTATTCCCCCTGGGCATCCCCTGGCTGATTGTTCTCCTCTCCTCTGCTCTCGCACAAGGTGTTTGTTTGTGCCCCGCTCCGCTCCCCTCCCTACCCCCATATCCCACCCACCCCTAGGGTTCCTTAACTTATACCTCACTAGTCACACCCCCTATTCTCCTTACCTATCCCCTCCTTTGTACTAAACCACTCCCCTATCCTTTTACATCTCCACACCTTAGTTTACTTTTTCATCTACTATACAACTATTAGTAACCTCTTATCTGTCTAACTCTTTCTGTCTCCTGCCTAACTTCTATATATTGTATTGTCTGTTTAGCCATTCCTTTCATCCTGTTGTTAATCCCATTTGTCCTTAATTACTGATACCTTAACAAGTTAGTCTAGATTTTCTGTTTAACTCTTCACTACCATGTCTTCAACTGTCATAGCCTTTCTCACCTATACCCTTCTCTCCACTATTGCTTTAACTTCTCTATCCTTATCATACTATATCACCTCTCTACAAATTAATACTTTATATGAACATAACCCTCATCTAAATCAAACCTTACCTTCCTCTTTCCTAAGCACCCTTAAACATAGCAACATTACCTATTCTTCTAACTATATCCTGCCAAAATATCATAGGGCATCTCACATAACCTTCCATTTTAACAAAAAAACCCCTAATACGTGCCTTAAACTTCTTAAAATACTATCTCAATACCATCTTCAACTCCTCTCACATGGCGACATTCATCCTAATCCTGGACCCTCTTCCCTAAGCAACTTTACCCATAATATTAATTCTTCTCCCCCTAGTGTTGAAGGTACTAGAGCAACCAATTCCCTTTTTATAGCTCATATTAACATCAGAAGTATTAATAACAAAATTCACCATCTTCATGCTCTCCTTGACTTGCATTCATTTGATATATTATGTATAACAGAAACTTGGCTAAAACCCTCTACTCCTGACCATGAAATCACCCCTCCTGGCTACAGCATACTTAGAAATGACCGAACTAAGAAAAAAGGTGGCGGGATAGCCATTCTCTTTAAATCTCACCTACAAATTACACAGTTCAAGGAACTTCCATTAACAGGCCCCAAATCTGAAATTTTAGCAGTCAAACTACAGATTAATGACAACAAAGCTATCTATATAATTTGCATGTATCTTCCCCCTGGTAACAATACCTAATCTTAGAAAACTTACTCAGTTCTCTTACTAACCTACTACCCCAAGAAACCATTATACTTGGTGATTTTAACATTGATTGGAACACCTGTATAGCCCAAAAACCTACTAACCATATTAATCTCTATGGTTACTCTCAATTGATTACAACTACAACTAGAATCCATAAACCTAACATGAAAGAAACAATTCTAGATTGGATTCTAATAAATAATACCCCTAACAACTATACTCCTGGGACGCTTCCTGATAGTATTAGTGATCATATTCTTACTTATGTTATTAGACAAAAATTGTACATTCCTAATAAGCATAAACTAAAAACATGCCACTCAAAAAGATTTTTCAACCCTGATAACTTCCTTAATGAATTACAAGCATGTGACTGGTCACCTCTATCAAACCTTGAACTTAATGAAGCAGTTTCTTATTTTAACACTAAATTTCTGCAGATCCTTGACTATCACACTCCTTTTCACACCACCAGGATAAGAGCCAAAACTGCCCCGTGGCTATCTAAGCTAACAAAAGAAAGAATGATCTTGAGAAATAAAATCTGGGCTAAATGGAGAGCTACAAAATCTCCAGCTGATAATCTTCTATATAAACAGTTAAGAAATACTACCAAGAAATACACTCTTAGCGATAAAAAGGAATATTATATTCATCTTCAAAATACTACTCAAAATACCCCCCAAAAATTTTGGTCAGGCATTAATAAACTTCTAAAACCTGGGCATTCTCCTACTCCTGCTCCTACAGGATTAAACCCTAACTCCTCTATACAAATCCCAGACGCCTTTAATAACTATTTCACAGAAACTATTCATACCCTAGCCAACTCCCTACCAACACCCACAGCCTCCCCACATAATAACTCAACAGCCTCTACTAATGCCTTTCAAATCCAACCTGTCTCATCATCAATCATATATAAGCTTTTATTAAAACTAAAGCCTTGCACTCCATCTGCAGACAAACTTCCATCCGAATTCTTACAAATAGCTGCAAAAGCTATTTATCTCCCAATATCTATACTGATAAACAGAACCATCTCTGAAAAGAAAATCCCTACCATTTGGAAAATTTCTCATATAATTCCTTCATAAAGGTGGCCCTTCCTCTGAAATATCCAACTATCGCCCTATTGCCTTACTCTCCCATTAGCGAAAATAATGGAAAGGTGCATACACAAACAATTTCTTGACTACCTTCTGCAAAACAAACTTCTAGCCGACTGTCAACATGGTTTTAGGCCACACCATAGTACTACAACTGCCCTACTTTCCTTTGCTGACTCTATCAATAAAAATCGTAATATTAACCATTTCTCTGCTGCACTATTTATAGACCTATCAAAAGCCTTTGATATGGTTAACCATAACATACTTCTTGAAAAACTGAACAACCTTCCTCTAAGCTCACACTCTTTACAGTGGTTTAGAAGCTATCTTGAGAATAGGCAACAAGCAGTGCTTTGGGAAAATAACCTATCATCCTTACTCCCTGTAAATATCGGAGTTCCACAAGGCTCTATCCTTGGACCCCTTCTTTTCTCATTATTTATCAATGATCTTTATCTGAATGTGCCACAAGCAACCTGCATCCAATATGCAGATGACTCAACTTTGATCTGCTCAGATACAGATATTCCCTCTCTCCAGTCCATCACCCAAACAACCTTCCATAATGTTGAAATATGGTTTATGCAGCACTGCCTCCTCCTTAACCCCAAAAAACAAAGCTACTGCTCTTTACTCCCACAAATAAATCTCCTACACCTTTCTTTACTATCTCCTCTAATGATGCCACCTGTATAAACCCTGAAAAAACTACTCGGCTATTAGGTGTAACCATTGATAACCATCTGAACTTTGAGGAACAAATTAACACTTCTATTAAAACTGTTAATAAAAAAATTGGGACACACTATAGAATTAGATCCTTCCTGAACCCAGCAGCCAGGAAAACTATTGCACAAACCCACCTACTTTCCACCCTTTTTTATGCTTCAGCTATATTTACCACACTCTCTAAAAATAACATCAACAAACTCTCTACCTGTTATAACAGTATAGCCAGATTCATTAATGCTACACCCTTCAGAACTCACCATTGTCACAACCTTAAACAACTAAACTGGCTAGAACTAAATAACCACCTATTGTATCAACAATTACTCATCATTCATAAAGCCCTTCATTTCCCTGAAAATACTCCCAGCCTAGCATACCTCATTTCCCCATACAAGAACCTAACCACACTTCGTTCTGCAAATAAGTTCCTTGTATCCATAACTAAATCATACAATAAAGCTGGAGATGCTATATTTTCTAATTCCATTGGTAAAATATGGAATCAACTCCCTCAGAATATAACTGGCCTTGGGTCTACCTCTCTATTCAAAAAACAAATCAAAGAACATCTTATTTCACATTGGCTATGTCCCTGTACCAATCCCGACTGAAACATATTCTAAATACAACTAAATTTTTTTTATCTTCTTATTAAGCCCCTACCTGATGCCTCTCTGGAGATGAGATTTAATCTTAGTTATGCCTTAAATCATTCTATCCTTAGTTTTTTTTTATAGCCTACTATGTTACTAGTAGAACTAGACTTCTACATTGTAAATTTGTTTGTTTTTCTCTCTTGTAATGTAAGACTGATAAGTTTCTGAAATGTTATTGCCTTGCCACTCTTGTATCACTTAGAAATCTATGTAGAAAATCTTTGATGTATTGTTAATATTCAACACTGTAATTTTAACTGTACTGGAGCTTTTCTCCCCGGGCCTCTACTGTAAACGGATATATATCCAGCTAGACTAGCCCGGTCAACAAATGTAAAATAAATAAAAATAAAAATAAATAAAATAAATAGTACCCAGGACAAATGGGTTTTAAATATAGTATCCCAGGGATACAGATTTCATTTCCACACGTTGCCAATCTCAAATGGATGGCCAGACCTGCCCCCAAATCAGTGGGCAGAGGCCCAGAAACAAGTTCTGTCCCTCATGAACATGGGGGGGGGCTATTCAACCAGTACCAGAAGAGGAAAAGGGACAAGGTTTCTAGTCCAGACTTTTCCTGGTACCCAGCAAAGACAGATCATGGCGTCCAGTTCTGGACTTATCCACTCTAAACACATTTCTGGACATTCCAAAATTCAAGATGCTGACTCTTCAACAGTTACTACCTATGCTAGGCAAAGATGCATGGTTGGTAACTCTAGACTTAAGAGGCTTACCTGCATATCCCAGTCAGGGAATCTTGCAGAAGGTACCTCCGCTTCAAAGCAGGCTACTTGCATTACCAGTTCTGTGCACTGCCCTTTGGCTTATCTACTGTGCCCAGGGTCTTCACAAAGTGCCTGGCTCCTGTAATTGCATTCTGCATGCAAAGAAATATTCAAATATATCCATACCTGGATGATTGTCCTTGTTTTCTGCCTGAATTAGACATTCTTCTAAAGCATCTGGCATTTGTAAAAAGGGTTTTAACTTATCTAGGGTACACCATAAACGAAAAGAAATCACAGCTGGTACCCTCTCAAAAAATTACATTCCTGGGTGCCAGCTTTAATACATCTGCCCAGATGACTTACCTTACATCAGAAAAGCAAATTCAATTGGTGACTTACTTCAAACAGGTGGCCACAAAAACCCTATCTGCAAGACAAATTCTGCAAGCCTTGAGGTTCATGGCCTCCTGCATTCTTCTAATTCCATATGCAAGACTGCATATGAGGAAACTTCCGTGGTATTTAAAAAGTTTATGGAATCAACATTGTCACAGCCTGGAAACAATGATTCCTATCATACCTTGCCTGCAACTAGAGTTTCTATGGTGGGCAGAGACCTGCCACCAAAACAAGGGACTGCCATTCACTCCACCCCCTGCCACCGAACCCTAACTACAGACGCATCAGACTATGCTTTGGTGCTCATCTGGCAGGAAAGTGCATTCAGGGCAACTGGAGCCCAAATCAAATGCATCTTCATATCAATCAGAGAGATGCTAGCTGTACAGAATGCACTGACAGCCTTCAAGGACTACCTTCATCCAGGACAATTAGTGATAAAGACAGACAACACCACAGTTGTGGTACATAAACAAGCAGGGGGGTACACATTCATACCCCCTTTGCAGACCAGCCATGGCATTGTGGAACACGGCCTTGACCTACCAAATGCAACTACAAGCTCAATTCCTGCCAGGAAAGCTAAATACTCTGGCAGACGATCTAAGCAGAAATCTTATGGACCCACACAAATGGAAACTGGAACCACAAATTTTCAACATGTTGACATGCAAATGTGGGAGTCCAGACCTAGATCTTTTTGCCTCACCCCAGAACTATCGGACAAATTCTGTACAAGAATTAATCACAAAAAAGCATGGAAGGTGGATGCTCTTTCATTCAGCTGGAAAAACCTGTCAGTCTATGCCTTTCCCCCTCTGCCTCTGCTCTCCAAAGTTCTACTAAGTCAGACAGGACAAACGAAAAATGATTTTGATTGCTACAGACTGGCCTCGCCAACGCTGTTACTGGTGCGCAATGCGTCACACCTTTCTCCGTGGCACCTGCCTCAGACACCTTACCTACTGTCTCAGCAGAACTACCAAATTCTGCACACTCTGCTCCAAACTTTGAATCTGGCAGCATGGCTAATCATCTAATTTCATCTTTGCATCCCTCAGCAAACCTGTAATGGATGTCATTTTGGAGGCTAGAAGGCCTAGTACTAGAAAATCTTATGCTGACAAATGGAAAAGATTCTGTGCCTGGAACCAATCACAAGGAATAAGTACAGCAATGCCCAATATTCCTCAGATTCTGCAGTACTTAACTGAGATGCTTCACAAGGGCCTATCTTTTTCTTCCATAAAAATCCCTGTTTCTGCTATTTCAGCTCATTACAACACAGAACCTCCCCTTTTCTTTCATCCTCTGCTAAAGCAGTATCTCAGAGGGGCCAAAACCTTGAGACCTCCCAGGAGAGCGCCAACTCCTGTATGAGATCTCAGTTTTGTTTTGGAAAAACTCTCTCTCCCTCCTTTTGAGGCAGCTGCTACTGCAGACCTAAAATTTATCTCTTGGAAAACAGCTTTCCTTTCAGCAATCACTTCAGCTAGAAGGATTTCTGAATTACATGCTCTTATGGCAGTGGAGCCTTTCATTATTTTTCATGTGGTCAGGGTGAATCTCAGGACCAATCCATGTTTCATGCCTAAGGTGGTATCCAGTGTGGCTCTTAATCAGACCATTCATCTGCCAACTTTCTTTCCCAATCCACAAAACAAGGGTGAGCGGATTCTGCATTCATTGGATGTACACAGACAACTTAGATTTTACTTAGAACAAAATCTCTAAGAAAATCTGAACAACTATTGGTGGCATTTGCTGCAAGGGCAGAGGGAAAGGCTATTTCAAAGCAGGCTATTTCTAAATGGATAAGCCATTACATTTGTTTCTGCTATATGCACCATGGTAAACCTATCCCCAAGGGGATCAGATCTCATTTCACCAGGGCTGCATCTACTTCTGCAGCCTTTCTCAGAGGGGTTCCTACCAGAGACATTCTAGAAGCTGCTACCTGGAGCTCAGTTCATACGTTCACCAAACATTACCATTTACCTATCTTCTGTAAATCCAGAGCTGGCTTTGCTACTGCTGTCCTGCAGGGCCTTATAGCTGCTCCTAATGCTGTATAAATCTATCCTCCCAAACATAGCTTTGGGAATCTACCCAAATGTAATGACTGCAACAGTGAAACACGAAGAACATAGTACAGTTGTGTACACTTACCATAAATGTAGATGTTCGAGTGTATTCACTGTTGCAGTCCTGGTTACCCACCCTCCAGCTCCGTTTTTCTCTTACTACACCTCTACTTTCTTTTACTATGCTTAAAAGCCGATGTTCATCGTGCATACAGCTGCAGTCATTAAAGATGGGTTAACCTGCCGTCAGGCGGGTCCTCGGTCGGCCGAATTCCAAAGTCTAGGTCCGGCGTCGGTTGTCGTCGCTTCTTCCCTGATGTCAGTGCGGCAGGGGTATAAAAGAGGCAGCCGACGCCATTTTCTTCCGTCTTTCTTGCTGCGCGGTGCCCGAAGCAGAAGCAGTTCGCAAGTGCCGGTCGGCCAGCTCCTGAGATTTACAAAAGTATTACAGCCGAAGTCTTCTTTAAAGCTAAGTACCCCGTTGGGGAAACTTTTCTTGCCTCAGACTGATGTCAGACAAAGTTAATAATTGCATTTCTTATGGGAAGCAAATACCGCATAAGGATTTTCACTCTTTCTGTATACCTTGCTTAGGGCCAGACCACGACGTCTCGGCCTGCCGTTTTTGTGCTAGGTTCAACAAGTGCACTATTAAGCGCTGGGCGGAGTTCGCCCTTCATTAATTTGGCAAAAAATTTAATTATATCATGTCGTCGGATACACCCGACGCCAGTTTTAAGCAAAAGACGCAGAGACAAGGACCGACATCCGAGGTCTGCACCGAGTACTGAGACCACGCTTAGGCCGACTACCGGTTCTCCAGTTCTCAGCGAGGCACCTACGCAGCCCCTGACTACCGATGAAACTATTTTACCGGTGACTTCAGTACCCGAGGTCACAGGCTCCTCTGTCTCCATTCCCACTGCAGATACCGATGCCACTCTTGGCGGGGAAACTGAAAATTTAGTGAGGCCTGCCATTTCTGAAGGCGTCTTCAGGCCTTCCACCTTCTCTATTAAATCCTTCACTAAATCTAAAGCTGCCATGAAAACTAAAAAACAGGGTCCTCAGACCTCCTTTCAAGGCCCCATGCCTAAAAAACAGATGCTTAAAATGGCTGAGGATTTGATAACTCTCATCAGGGGTTCTCAACCCCCCTCTGACAAAAGACCCAGATTGGAGGAAGACTACCCTTCCTCAGACCAGGCTTCTATTACCTCAGACCATTCTGAGGACCAGGATTATGCCTTTTCCCCTTTTGAAGACTCTGATGCTGAGGAGTCTATTCCCTCGGTCTCCCCCCCTGAGGACTAGTCTTTTGGGGAAACCCTGCATACATTGAGGGAGCACTTCCACTGGGAAGGCCAAGGTTACTCAGATTCCAAGAAAAGGCTCAGGGAATTTCTACTGCTCCCCCAGCATAGGCCCCTGGCTATCCCTCCTGTTTTAGATATTTTGGATGATGTGTACGCAGAAGCCAGTCTTAATCCAGATTCTTTACCTCCAGCCCCTGTTAAACCAGACAGGTATTACCGGGTTCCTGATTCTCACCAGTTCCTTTATAAAAGCCATACTGCTGACCCAGAAACAATTTCACAGGGTCCCAAGGGAATAAAAGCCTCTACTGCTAAAAACCCTTTACCTTCAGAGAGAGATTCCAGAGCATTAGAAAGGTGGGGGAAAAAGGTGTATACATCTGCCACTTTAACCATGAGGGCATTAAACTGTCAATTTCATATGTTAAAGTACCAACAGTTTTGTTATCTCAGCTGAAAAGCAAAATGACACAAACAGAACAACCAAATTTGAAAGAGTTGCAGGATTTGTTGCATGGAGCAGAGCAAGTGGGTAAACATACCTTGCAGTGTGGTTTTGATGCTTTAGAGGCCTCATGTAGAGCTGCTGTCACGGGGTCTGTCATACGTAGACATGCTTGGCTCAAAGAGCAAACCTTACCAGATCATGTCAAAGCAAAGTTATTAGATGCACCACTTCAAAAAGATGTATTGTTTGGTGTTAAAGCTGAGGAGGTACTAAAGAAAATGGAGGAAAAAGCGAAATCTATGCAAACAGTGAAAGATTTCTTGCAGGTGCAACCTCCACGCTTCAGCAGAAATTGGCCTTGAAAAAATTGGTCCTTTCCAGCCATGGACAGACCTCAAAGGGGCAGATACAGACGCCCAAGGGGCAGAGGACAACCTCAAGGATCTTACAGAGCTAGACAGTGGCAAGCTCCAACCCCAAGAGGTGGAGAAGATAGATCACAGTCATTTAGAAAACAGACACAATGACTTCCCCCTATGCCTGCCAAACAAAGCTGTAATGGCAGCACCTTTGGGTGGAAAACTGGCATTATTTTCAAAAAACTGGCACATTGTTACAAAAGACAAATGGATTCTGGACATTATAGACAGAGGCTACAGGTTCCACTTTCACACCCTTCCAAAAATGAGAGGCTTGCCAAACCTGCCACAAAATCAATGGGCAGAGGCACAAAGACAAATTTCCGCTCTCATGGATATGAGAGCGATTCAAGAGGTACCTGCAAAAGAACAAGGTCAAGGTTTTTATTCCAGACTATTTCTGGTACCAAGGAAAGACAAAGATTGGAGACCCATCTTAGACCTATCCATCCTAAACACATATCTACAGGTGCCAAAATTCAAGATGCTCACATTACAGCAGCTTCTTCCCATGCTGGGCAAGGAGTCTTGGCTGGTAACATTGGACCTCAAGGAGGCATACCTGCATGTCCCTATCAGACAAGATTGCAGAAGATACCTCAGATTTCTTGCAGGTTCAACCCATTACCAATTCTCTGCATTGCCCTTTGGCTTATCTACTGCGCCCAGAGAGTTTACGAAATGCCTGGCATCAGTAATTGCCTTCTGCAGACAACAAGGAATCCAAATCTACCCATATCTGGACGACTGCCTGATCCAAGCAGACAGCAAGGACATTCTATTGCAGCATCTGGCGTTTGTAATAAAACTGTTAAACTACCTGGGATACACAGTGAACAAAAAGAAATCAAAACTAATACCTTCTCAACAGATAATTTTCCTGGGTGCCAGCTTAAATACAACCACCCAGATGGCCTACCTCACGCCAGACAAACAAGGGCAACTGTCTCAATACTTCAACAAAATGGCAACTTTCACCAGACTAACTGCAAGGAAAGTCCTGCAGGCTGTGGGATTCATGGCATCTTGCATCCTACTAATACCCTGTGCAAAGCTGCATATGAGGAAACTACAATGGTACCTAAAAAACTTATGGTCTCAGCACAGCCACAGCTTGGAAACAATTATACCACTCATTCCATGCCTTCAAAAGGAATTTTTGTGGTGGGCTCAAGCATGCCAAAGAAACACAGGTCTCCCTTTCTATTTACCTCAAGCAACTCAGATCATCACAACGGACGCCTCAGACTACGCTTGGGGAGCACACATGGCAGATCAGTGCATTCAGGGAAAATGGTCCCAAAAAGAGAAGCACCTACACATCAACCAAAAGGAGATGCTAGCTGTGCAAAATACTCTTATGACCTTCAAAGACCTACTGCATCCAGGCCAACTATTGATAAGGACAGACAACACCACAGTCATGTGGTACATAAACAAACAGGGGGGAACTCATTCATACCCCCTGTGCAGGCAATCCATGACCCTGTGGAACACAGCACTGGAATTACAAATTCAACTACAGGCACAATTCCTGCCAGAGAAGGAAAACACACTGGCAGACAACTTAAGCAGAAATATGACAGACCCACACGAATGGAAGTTGCATCCTCAAGTCTTCTCAAAGATAACTCAGGCATGGGGACAGCCAAACATAGATCTATTTGCTACCCACAGAAATTACCAGTTGGAAAAATTCTGTTCAAGGACCTATCATCCACAGGCCTGGGAAAAATTCTGTTCAAGGACCTATCATCCACAGGCCTGGAAAGTGGACGCTCTCTCTTTCAATTGGGCAACATTGACAGTCTATGCCTTCCCGCCTCTTCCTCTACTGACCAAAGTTCTACTAAAAGCCAGAGCAGAGAGGCCACAAATGATTCTCATTGCTCCAGACTGGCCACGACAGCACTGGTATCCTCTCCTAAAGAGCCTGACACACTCACCACCATGGATCCTACCTCTAGTTCCTCTTCTGTTGTCCCAGCACAACTACAAAACCCTTCACAGCCAGCTCAAAGCCCTAAATCTAGCTGCATGGAGAATACCTTAATTTCCCAACAGACTCTCCTCTCCAAGGAGGTACAGGATGTCATCTTGGAGGCCAGAAGACCCTCTACTAGAAAAGCCTACTCCGCCAAATGGAAACAGTTTTGTTCCTGGAATCAAGAAAAGGGCCAGAATCCTTGGGTAATAAATATACCTCAAATTTTACAGTACCTAGCCTTTCCTTCTCCATCAAAATCCACGCTTCAGCCATTTCTGCACAATACAATACAGATCCTCCTTTATTCTCACATCCTTTATTAAGGCAGTTCCTCAGAGGGGCAAAAAATATAAAACCACCACGGAAACCACCAGTCCCAGCTTGGGACCTCAACTTCGTATTGGAAAAGCTGACCCTGCCTCCCTTTGAGCCGGCTTCTTCAACAGAGCTACAATACTTGTCGTGGAAAACAGCCTTCCTTCTGGCTATTATCTCAGCACGCAGGGTTTCGGAACTACAGGCACTCATGACTGTGCAACCATTCGTCATTTTCCATCGGGACAGAGTTTCCTTACGAACCAACCCTACCTTTATGTCAAAGGTAGTATCCAGTGTAGCTTTGAATCAGTCTATTCATTTACCTACCTTTTATCCAAATCCACAGAACAAAGGGGAGAGACTTCTACATTCCTTGGACATTCACAGACAACTTCGTTATTACTTGGACAGAACAAAGTCATTCAGGAAATCTGAGCAACTCTGTGTCCTATGCTACAGGTGCTCAAGGAAAGGCTATTTCCAAACAAACAATTTCAAAATGGATAGCCCACTGCATACGCTTTTGTTATTCATTTCATGGAAAATCTCTGCCTGTATACATCAGATCCCACTCCACCAGGGCTACAGCTACCTCTGCAGCTTTCCTCAGGGGGGTCCCTACCAAGGACATTTGGAAGCAGCTACTTGGAGTTCAGTGCACAATTTCTCCAAGCACTACCACCTTCCACTATACTCAAAATCTAGAGCGGGCTTTGCCATAGCAGTCCTGCAGGGCATCCTCGCCCCTCCTAGTTCCACATAGTGCCTACCACCTTTACTTAACTTTGGGATTCTACCCATCTGTAATGACTGCAGCTGTATGCACGATGAACATAGTACAGTTTTGTACCTACCATAAATGTAGATGTTCGAGTGCTCATACAGCTGCAGTCCAGGTTACCCTCCCTCCATCCCCTCTTAGGACAGGCCTTATGATAAACACCTTTATCATACAACCTATTTGGGGTATTCTTTTATGGTGTACTTGCTTGCAACTACTATTTTTCATTTATCTACATTGCATGTTTGCATAATATTATGTTTTGCCTTCCTTTTGGGGGCACCTGACATCTGGGGCAAGAAGAACTGAAGAAAATTGCGTTGGCTGCCTCTTTTATACCCCTGCCGCACTGACGTCAGGGAAGAAGCGACGACAACCGACGCCGGACCTAGACTTTGGAATTTGGCCGACCGAGGACCCGCCTGACGGCAGGATAACCCATCTGTAATGACTGCAGCTGTATGAGCACTCTAACATCTACATTTATGGTAGGTACAAAACTGTACTTTTTGGTGTATTTGCTGTTGTTTGGAGGTATATTTTTTGTGTTTTAAATGATATACATGTATATTTTGCTCCCCATTTGGGGGGCACCTGACATCTGGGGCAAGAAAAACTGATATAATGGCGTTGGCTGCATGCTTTATACCCCTGACGACCTGACGTCATAGAAGAAGGAACAGCAACCGATGCATGACCCAAGACTTTGTTAATCAGGCCGACTGAGGGCAACCTGCCAGCAGATTACCCAAATGTAATGACTGCAACAGTGAATACACTAGAACGTCTACATTTATGGTAAGTGTACACAACTGTAGTTTACTGAGCAAGAGTATAAACATTGTCCGGCTATTTGGTTGGGTTTATATAGAGTTAAAAGTTGCTTATCTTCAGACCATAGAGCAGATGCACTATTTCATAGGCAGCTTAGTTCTAGCTTTGTATTTTCAGCTTTGATTGCTGAAAACAATCTTGCTGTGCATAATTGCTAGACACATGATATACTGTGTAAGATGGCCTTAAAAGCTTCAGAGGTGTCATTTTACACCAGCAGATACTCATCCTGTTCTGCCTCCTTTTACTTTAAATGCTTTTTGATGCTTACAGTTCAGTTTGAATTTATCTTTCAAGATTTGAATGTGTATAGGCCTGTTAATTTCTGGCTCAGAACTCACTTTAAATAGTCTTCAATAGCTGAACACCCATTGCCCAGGGCAGTTAAATGTCTTGATGAAATTTCAATGAAGCCATCACTGCACTAATTAAGAATTGATCTTGATAAGGTATGCATTTTCTAGTTAAATATTAATAGACAAAAAAATAAAATAAAATAGAATAAAAGCTTAGACCGAAAGTTCATTTATTTCACATACAGACAAAAATATACATTTCCTATCTTTTCATGTGTACTTGGACAAGTTTGAAGAAGATTGTTGAATACTTGTGTAAGTTACACACCAAATTACTAGGAGTAGAAATAGACAATAAACTGAACTTTGACATTCACATTTCCATGACCATTAAAGTGCACAAAAAACTAGGAGCATTATATGGAAATCAGCAACTGCTTACCAAAGCAGCTAAAATTTCAGTAGCAAATTCTCATCTTATCTCTACCCTACTCTGGGCGCCTCCGATATTTACTAACCTTAGACAATGTGATCTAAATAAGCTCGAAACCTGCTACAACAAAATCGCCAAATTTGCCACAGGGGCTTCCTACCGTACTCACCACTGTTTCTCACTAGCAGAACTGGGTTGGCTAGAGCTCCCCCACCTCCTTCAGTGGTACCAACTCTCACTCGCCCACAAGCTAATAAACCAACCACTAAAAGTCCCATCCCTCCAGAATCTACTCCAACCCTACATAACCACGAGACCACTAAGATCCAGTCACAAAAACCTCGTACAGGTCACAAGAGCCATTAACTCTGCTGGAGAAACATTATTCTCCTGCACTATAGCCAAACTCTGGAACTCCCTCCCATTCTCAATTACCTCTGTCACTTCTTGCACCCACTTCAAATCCTTACTAAAGTCACACTTAAAAACTTGACAGATATGCCCTTGCAACCCCCCCCCCCCAAATACCATCCACTTTACCCACCCACTACCTCTCTCATCCCCCTATCAATAACCTACTCTTAGCAAGCTTGGCTACTCATGTTCCCAGCTACCTACCACATAATACTAACTTCTTGCAGCAACAACTGCTAATGGCTGTTATGTACCTCAAAAACAGATTATTTCAGTTGTTCACTGATGAGTTTCAACCACATTTGTAACCATGTTTAGTATATGTCACCATATTTTAAAATTGTACTATGTTCTACAGCTGTTTTACATCTTTTTTTATTATTGTCTTGCGTCCTTAGCTGGACTAATGTTTAAATGCTATATTTTTTTAACTATATAATGCAAATAATACTTAATGTGGAGCTTTTCTCCCCGGGCCTCCGCTGAAAACAGACCTCTGTCCAGTTGGACTTTCCCGGTCAACAAATATAAATAAATAATAAAGTTTGAATTAGTTTCTAAATCAATAGGCATTACTTTTGTCTCTGCTGATGTTAGTGTATTGCCATACTAGTAACAGTTACTTTATACCATTTATATTAATTTACATTGTTTAGGAATTATACTGAAATTTGTTCCTGACTTGTCCTCATTTTAGCACAAGTGTAAAGCTTTAAGGATCAGATACTTAAGGTTGGACAGAGTAAATTTTAACGTGTTTATCATGCTCCTGAAAGGTGTTATTCATGTCATATAATTAAAATAATGATCTGATGTCAGTCTTCATTTAATCCCTGACAAATGAGTTTGGTTTCGGTATTGGAACTGATTCAGCCATTACTACAGCCCGCGAGAACCAAAATCTCTCTAGCTTAAGTCCTACCCAGAATGCTCTTTTCCAAATTACTTCCAATCTTGTTTGCCACTTCTTGTGACAGACATGTCACTAATAGCGCTCGAGCCAAGTGATCTTTTTTCTTACTTATTTTATTTATTTATTTATTTATTTCAGTTTGATTGCCGGGGAAGTCCACTGGGCCCAGAAGTGCCCATTTTCAGTGGAGGCCCGGGGAGAAAAGCTCCATGTGCAATACAATACAGTGTAGGTTACAAAATACAAAGGTTACAAAATGTTGTAGAAGTACAAAATACAAAAGAAAAACAAAAAAGTTACAAAATGTAGGTTATAAATTCAAAAAAATGAAAAAAAAAATTCAAATTTAATATACATGGAGACTTTTTTTTTTTTTTTTTTTTTTTTAATATATTCACAGTGTAGTAGTTAATTTGACATCTGCTAGTACAGGCTCTTTGGATAGATGGGATTAAGCTTGAGAGTATAATAGAGCAGGAGTAAGTAGAGCAAGTAGAGCTTGGAGGGAAAGTTTATGTAGGGTGAAAGCATGTGCATTTCCATTTGGAGGATAGGTGAAGGAAGAGTTGGTTTTTGAAGGATTCAGTATTAGGGATAGTCCTAAGTGAAGAAGGAAGAGAGTTCCATTTTTTACCTAGGGAGAAGGAGAGTAGAAGCTGACCAGCGGGACGTTTGGGTTTATGAATAGAGATTAGGTTTTGGTGTTCAGATCTCAAAGATCTGTTTGGGATGTAGGGGGGAAGAATATTCTTTAAGGCAGGGCATTTATCAGGGGAGAATATTAGTTTATGAGCGTTGGTTAGCTGGAGATAGTCTAAGTGGTTAGGGAGTTCTAACCAGTTCAGGGATTGGAGGCAGAGGCAGTGATGAGTTGAAGTTTTGGATTTGTGGCAAATTTGGAGATCTTATTGTAGCAAGCTTCAAGTTTAGAGGTGATGGATGTGGACAGATTGGTTAGAAGAGGGGCTCCATAAAGAAGAGAGGGTAGAAGGTAGGTTATTGCCAGGGTGTGCCTAGAGGAGTTGGAGAGAAATTGATTGTTCCTATTTAGCATGCCTAGCTTTTGGTGGGTTTTCTTTATATTTTGTAGTATGTGAAGATCGAATTTGAGGTGTTCATCTATGGTAATGCCAAGGAGTTTTGCTGAGGGGGCTACTTCTATTGCAGTGGATGATTTGCTTTGTACCTTGAAAGTGTTTTTGTCCAAGGAGAGAACCTTGGAGGGGAGAAATATTAGGATTTTAGATTTATTAGAGTTGAGGGAAAGGTGATTTTGGTGCATCCAGCTCTCAGTGGTGGAAAAAGCTATTTGAGTTTTGTTCAGTAGTTCAGGAATATTAGGGGCAGCGCAGACCAAGGTAGAGTCATCAGCGTATTGGATGACTGTAGTGTCAGGGATGACAGAGTGAAGGTTATTAATAAAGATGTTGAAAAGCATGGGTCCAAGGATGGACCCCTGGGGAACACCAGTAGGAGTAGGCAGGAAGAAAGAGGAGGAGTTTTTCCATTTGACAGCCTGTGATCTGTCTGATAGGTAGCTGGAGAACCAGGAAAGAGTATTAGAGGAGAGATTGAGGTTGGCAAGGTGAAGGAGAAGATGGGAATGGGAAATGGTGTTGAAGGCTTTAGAGAGATCTAGCAGAACTGTGGATACTATGAGTCCAGAGTCTCGAGCTAGATTGACAGTTTCTAGGAAGGATAGTAGGGCAGTTGTGGTACTATGGCCAGGACGGAAACCATGCTGGGTGGGAGTAAGAAGGTCGTTCTGAATTAGGTATGGCAAAAGTTGAAGGTGGACACATTTTTCTAGAATTTTAGATATTGGTGAGAGGAGGGCAATGGGGCGGAAGTTGGAGATAGAGGTGTTTTTGCCTCCTTTGTGGAGAGGAAGAATGTAGGCTGAACGCCAGAGTTTGGGCACATATGATTCATTTAAGGATCTATTAATCAAGATACTGATTGGGAGAGCAATTCCTTCAGCTGCACACTTGAGGAAAGAGGAGGGTATGTTGTCTGGGGCATTTGAGCAAGGCTTTAGTTTAGATAAAAGCTTTTTTATAAGAAAGGTAGATACTGGTTTGAGATGGAAATAGGGGGGGTTGTTATTTGGGGAGGTAGGTGCTTTGAGGGGGGAGTTGGGAGGGTTCATATTTGGGAATGTTTTAGTTAGTTTAGCTATGGATTCAGTGAAGAAGGTATTGAAGTTGGAGCTAAGTTCATTGTCAGTTAAGCTAAGATCAGGGCAGGGGTTATTTCCAGATCCTGGATGGAGAAGGGAGTTAACTGATTTCCAGAATTGCTTAGGGTTCTTGTTGTTGTTTTGCTGAAATTTATTATAGTAGTTTTTTATGTCTTTTTTGCTTGGTTGCGGAGTTGGGTATATTGGAGTAGGGCAGAGGACAGTTTATTTTTCTGGTAAAGGTTCCAGGATTTGTCTCTGTGGCACATAATTTGTTTAGTTTCTTTGGTGAGCCAGGGGGCAGGATTGTTTTTAATTCGTTTGTTTCTTAGAGGTGCTAGGGAGTTAAGAGTCTTTAGGAAAATAGAGTTAAAAAGCTCTACAGCGTTGTCAAGAGGGAGAGAGTTTAGGATTTGCCAGTTAATTTGTTTAAGGATGTTGGAAAAAGTAGAAGGGTTGAAATTGCTAAGGTTACGAGTTTGAATGTAGACATGTTGGTGTTGGATGCTACTAGTTGATCTATGGATGAAGGCAGGGAGGTGATCACTGAAAGTGTCAAGAATGGTGCCAGAGAGAGTGATTTTGTTAGGATGGGAGACAAGTATCCAATCAAGGATGGAGCCTGGGGGTTGTTTTTTGTTGGGACGAGTTATAGAATGGATTACTTGAGTGAAGTTGTAAAGGTTAATAGATAGAAGAGGGGAAGGAATGTGGATTTTATTCCATTCAATATTGACATCGCCAAGAATAAAGGTTTCATATGTTATTTTGGTTGAGGGCCAGTGTAGGATATCTTCGAGGGTGGAGATAATATTGTGGGGTGAGATGTATATAGAAATAATGCAGATGGTTTTGTGTTCAAACGGAGAAGGCTAGTTGTGATTTCAGAATTTTTGAATTGAGGGGTATGAATTTGGAGAGGAATTAGGGAGAGAAGGTTGGAGTAGATTAGTGCAGAGCCTCCACCTTTTTTATTTAAACGGTCGCTTCTGAGGATGTGGTAGCCAGGAGGTAGGATTTCAGAGTCAGTAATGTGGGGTTTTAGCCAGGTTTCGGATAAGGCTAAGATGTCGGGTTGGTAGTGATTGATCCAAGCATGGACAAGGTGAGACTTGTTGTTAAGGCTCTGGGCATTGATAGTGAAGATCTTAAGAGAACTAAGAGGGGAAGAGGGTGGAGTTGGGGAAAGGGAGGATGTCTTGTTTATAGAGGGTGAATAAGGGGGTGGAGGGATGGTGAGGTTTGAGCTGAGGCAGGGGCCAGGGTTTGGATGAATGTCTCCAGATAAGGCTAGGATATTGTAGGTAATAAGTTTTGGCCTGAAGTGTGTGGGAGGAAGGTATTTATCAGAGGTTAGTAGAAATTTAAGAGAGGGAGTTTTTATAGTGCTAGGGAAACGCTTAAGATGGAAGAGGTGCAGTAGATTGGGACAGATAAGAGAGGAGGATATGTTGTGAAAGTGAGAGAGTAGTGAAGATTGCAGTGGAGTGGTAGGGGTAGTTTGGATGGGGGGAGAGAGTTGGAGGGCTATATGAGAGTAGGAGGTCACATAATATAGCGGTATTAATAAGATGAGGAGTAAGCAGGGGAGTCGGGTGGTGGAGGGATAATGGGAGGGCATGTTTGGAAATGGTGGGGACGAGATAGAAGTAAGGTGAGGAAGATGAAGTACTAGTTAAGGTGGGAAGTTACAAAGGAGGATGAGGAGAGTTAATGAGATAACTTTGGTCTATAAGATGTACTTTGGTCTTGTGTTTTCAATACGTTTTTTCTTCCTATTAATGTTTTTGTTTTCTCTTCTAGCCTACCCATTTTTCTGATAGCTCCTTGCCTTTAGCCCTTCACTGTTTTCCTTCAGTTAACATTGTTGGTGGTTTCCTTTCCGTATGTTAGGGTATCCTCCTCCATCATTGGTAGTCTTTCTCCTCTGTACCTCTGGGTATTCTCTACTACCATAGTTGTAACTTGTGTTTGTTTTCTTTTCTTATCCTTTTAAAAAAAAAATTGTTTACTATTTTTATTTCTTCTATCTGCTTTTCTCTAAGTACATTGTGTGTGCGTGTGTGTTGGTGTGTGCGTGTGTGTGTTGGTGTGTGCGTGTGTGTGTGCGTGTGTGTGTTGGTGCGTGTGTGTGTGTTGGTGTGTGCGTGTGTGTGTGTTGGTGTGTGCGTGTGTGTGTGTTGGTGTGTGTGTGTGTTGGTGTGTGTGTGTGTTGGTGTGTGCGCGTGTGTGTGTTGGTGTGTGCGCGCGTGTGTGTTGTGTGTGTTTTGGTGGTGCACGTGTGTGTTGGTGCGTGTGTGTGTGTTGGTGCGTGTGTGTGTTTTGGTGCGTGTGTGTGTGTTGGTGTGTGCGTGTGTGTTTTGGTGGTGCGTGTGTGTTTTGTGGTGCGTGTGTGTTGTGGTGCGTGTGTGTTGAAGTGCATGTGTGTGTTGGGGTGCGTGCATGTGTGTGTTGGGGTGCGTGCATGCGTGTGTTGGGGTGCGTGCATGTGTGTGTTGGGTGTGTCGGGGTGTCGGGGGTGTGTGTCGGGGTGTGTGCGCGTGTTTGTGTATCATAGCTGATACAGGCCAAGGCACTTTTGGCTTTAAGAAATGCCTCAAATGTGCTCCAAAACTTCCCAGTTCTGATGGGCACTCTGTTTACTTCCTAGCCTCTAGGAAGATTGCTGTGTTTGCCACAGTTTCAGTCACAGAACCCTGGTTGAAAGAAAACCAAGTTAATTTTGAAAGGGATGATAAAATCTGCCTTTGAAGAAGCAATCTCTGGTCGTAAATCAAAAAGGAAAACTGATATTTCATCATCATCACCATTTTCGAAGGTTGACAAGTCCAGGAGGCAGTCTGTGGCAGCTTTTCCCTTAGCCCAGACGACTAAGATTTAAACCATTCCCTCTGCTACTACAGAACCTGTACAGACCTTGTAAGATTTTCCGATAATTGACCTCCTCGGTGCTGATAGTTTCTTCCTTAACAGTGCCAAAATTGTTGACACAAACTCAAGACCAGACCATGGAGCTGATTGTCTTGGTGCCTCCTGATCTGATGATGTTCTTCGTGTTTCACTGTTGCGGTCATCACACTTGGGTTATCTGCCTGGAGGTAGCCCTCAGTCTGCCCGAATACCAGAGTCTTGGGATTTCTGCGTCTGATGCTGTTGCCTCTTCCATGACATCAGGTCATCAGGGGTATAAAACATGCAGCAGATGCCATTACATCAGCTTTTCTTGCCGTGTGGGAGCCCGAAGCAGAAGCAGTTCGCAAGTGCCGGTTGGCCGCTGCCTGAAATTTACGTTTTTCAAGTTTCAAACCTGAAGTCTTCTAAAGCTAAGGACCTCGTTGGGGATCCTTTTTTCTTGCTCTAACTGATGTCAGAGAAAGTTAATTGTCTTGCCTGTGGAAAGCAAAAATCTCCGAGATTTTCATTCTTACTGCGTCACCTGTTTAGTCCCAGACCACGACGTTCCTCTCTGTCAGTTTTGTGCATTAATGCCTGAAGACTAAAACTACCGAGTTTCTCAGGCCCAGAGTTCGCACTACGCCTTAGAAAACAGACTGAAGCGCATGCTCAAGCTCTCATGCCACAGAAACAAAAGCTTAGAATGGCTGAAGACCTTATAACTTTAATTAGGGGAAGCCAGCCTTCCCCCTCTAAAAGACAAATAATTGATTTTCCTTCTGATTCTACAGACCATAAGTCCGATGACTCTGATCCCTTCTGAGTACCAGGACATACCCTTATCTACCTGTTAGATGCAGAGAATTCCATTCCCTCTGCCTCCCCTCCAGAGGACTTTTCTTTTGATGAAACCTTGCATACCTTAAGAGAGCATTTCCGCTGGGAATGCCAGGACTACACTCTGTCCAAAAAGACTCGGTGAATTTTTAGACTTGCATCAGCACAGGCATCTAGCTATACTCCCTGTCCTGGATATTGTAGATGTCTTCATGCAATCCAGTCTTACTCCTGATACTTTACCACCAGCTCCTAGAAAGCCTGACAGGTACTACAGAGTAACTGACTCTCTCAAATTTCCCTTTAAGAATCCCACTGCGGATCCAGAGACCATTTCCCAGGGACCTAAAGGCATTAAGGCTACTACAGCCAAAAACCCTACCCCTTCGGACAGGGATTCTAGAGCTTTAGACAGATGGGGTAAGAAGGTATGTACCTCTGCAACTTTTGCCATCAAGGCTTTGAATTGCCAGTTTCACATGCTGAAGTACCAGCAGCTTATTATGGAACTAATTAAACAAAAAATGTTGTTGCTTCTAGATTGCACAGAAAATAAAGATTTACAAGAGTTACTGCATTCTGCAAACCAAGTCCGTAAGCATACTTTGCAGTGTGGTTTTGATGCCTTAGAAATATCTTCCTGGGCTGCTTTCACTGGGTCTGTACTGAGAAGGCATGCCTGGCTGAAGGAACAAATTTACCAGACCATGTCAAAGCAAAATTACTAGATGCTCCATTAATCAGGAACGTTTGTTTGGCACAAAAGCAGAACCTGTTCTTAAAAAGATGGAGCAAAAAGCTAAATCTATGCAAACTGTTAAGATTTCTTACAGGTGCAGCCACCTAGATTCAGTAGGCATTGGCCTTCTAAAAAATGGTCCTTTCCAGCCCCTCCCAGGCCTTCAGTCCAAACTCCGGGGGCAAGAGACCACCAAGACTGCAGTCTCAGGGTATGCAGAGATCAAAACAATGGAGTGCTCCCACCTCAAAAACAGGGAGTGGTAAGCCACCCCCTTATGGAAACAGTTCACAATGACTTGTCTATCATACTTCCCAGCCATGGCCAAGTACGTGCACCCCTAGGAGGAAAACTCACCCTGCATGCAAAAAATGGATGTCCATTACCCAGGACTGATGGGTCCTAAACATTGCATCCCAGGGATACAGATTCTACTTCCATTCACTGCCAACCCCAAGTGGGTTGCCAGACCTTCCTCCAAACCAGTGGGCATAGGCTCAAAAGCAAGTACTTTCCCTTCTCAGTATCAGGGTTATTCAACCTGTTACAGTAGAGCAAAGGAGACAGGGTTTCTATTCCAGACTGTTCCTGGTGCCCAGAAAAGAGAGCTCTTGGCGCCCTTTCCTGGATCTGATAATTCTCAACACCTTCCTGGTGGTCTCAAAATTCAAAATGCTTACACTGCAACAGCTTCTTCCTGTGCTAGCCAAGGACGCCCGGCTAGTCACCGTATGCTTAAAAGAAGCTTATCTGCACATCCCCATAAGGGAATCTTGCAAGAAATGTTTACGTTTCAGGGCAGGCTCTATGCACTGTCAGTTCTCTGCACTTCCCTTTGGCTTATCTACTGCGCCCAGGGTATTCACAAAGTGCCTGGGTCCAGCCATTGCATACTGCAGGCAGAGAAATATTCAAATTTACCCATACTTGGACGATTGCCTGATTCAGGTGGACAGTCAAGAATTGCTACTTCAGCACCTGGCATTTGTAAAGAGACTTCTAACTTCTCTTGGATACACCATCAACAAGAAGAAATTACAACTGGTGCCCAGCCAAAAGATTGTATTCCTGGGAGCAAGCTTGAACACAACTTCCCAGATGGCATTCCTCACAACAGAAAAACAGGTTTATTTGACAAGCTACTTTAAAGTAATGGCCACCAAAGCCCATCTGTCTGCAAGAAAAATACTGCAAGCCCTAGGATTCTACTAATTCCATATGCAAGACTGCATATGAGGAAACTTCAGTGGTACTTAAAAAGTCTCTGGTGTCAACATTCTCAGGACCTGGAAACACTGATTCCTATCATTCCTTGTCCAAGGGCAGAGTTCCATTGGTGGGCAGAGGCATGCAACCACAATAAGGGACTTCCTTTCACTCAACCCCTCGCCATCCAAACCCTGACAACAGATGCATCAGGTTATGCATGGGGGGCTCTCATGGCAGGAAAATGCATTCAAGACAAATGGAGCCCTGGACAAATTCCCCTGCATATCAGTCAAAAAGAAATGTTAGCTGTACAGAATGCTCTGACAGCCTTCAAATACCTTATCCTTCCAGGACAACAACTGATAAAGACAGACAACATCATAGTTATGTGATACATGAACAAGTAGGGGGAAAACTCATCCCTACCCACTCTGCAGGTTAGCCATGGCCCTGTGGAACACGGCCTTGAGCAACCAAGTGCACCTGCAAGCTCAATTCCTGCCAGGCAAACAAAATTCACTGGCAGATGACTTAAGCAGAAATCTACTGGATCCACACGAGTAGAAACTGGAACCCAACTCATTCAAACTTCTAATCCACAGGTGGGGCCACCAGAGGTGGACCTCTTTGCCTCCCCCTAAACCATCAATTGAGCAATTTTTGCACCAGAAATCCTCACAACCAAGCATGGAAAGTGGATGCCCAATCCTTTTACATGGGAAAACCTCTCAATTTATGCCTTTCCTCCTCTGCCCCTCCTCTCAAAAGTACTACTCAAGATCAAATAGGACAGACCAAGGACAATCCTTATTACCCCAGAGTGGCCACGCCAGCACTGGTACCCACTCCTACGCGGTCTGACAGCAGTGCTACCCTGGCACCTACATCAGACCACCCTCCCTGCTGTCCCAGCAGGAGGGACAGATTTTGCACCCACAGATGCAAACCCTGAACCTTGCAGCTTGGCTTATCCCCTGAATACACCACCAGCAACCCTCAGCAAACAGGTGCTGGATGTCATCCTTGAGGCCAGAAGGCCTAGTACTAGGAAATCCTGTTCAGAAAAGTGGAAAAGATATTATTCTTTGAGCCAGTCTCAAGGAAAGGACACAGCCATGCCCACCTTGCCTCAAATCCTAGATTACCTAGCAGAGCTGCTCCAGAAAGGCCTATCCTTCTCATCAATTAAGATTCATGCCTCTGCCATCTCAGCTCATTACAGTATTGAGTCATCTCTCTTTTCTCACCCTCTCAAACAGTTCCTGAGAGGAGCTAGCAATTTAAGGCCCCAAGGATAGCTGCCACCCCTGCCTGGGACTTTAACTTTGTATTAGAGAAGCTCAAGCTTTCCCCTTTTGAGCCTTCTGCTGCAGCCGAGTTAAAATTCCTCTCTTGGAAAACAGCCTTACTTCTAGCCATCATTTCAGCAAGAAGAGTGAGTTACAGGCATGAATGGCTGTGGAACCCTTCATTATTTTCCGTGCTGACAGGGTTTCCCTCAGGACTAACCCATCATTTATGCCCAAGGTGGTATCCAGTGTGGTTTTAAACCAATTCATCCATTTACCAACCTTTTTCCCTAATCCTCAGAATAAAGGGGAAAGGATCCTGCACTCAGACGTGCACAGACAGCTCAGGTTCTACCTTGACAGGACTAAACCTTTTAGAAAATCTGACCAGTTGCTAGTCAGCTTTGCTACAGGGGCAGAGGGTAAGGCCATTTCAAAGCAAACTATTTCCAAATGGATAGCCCACTGCATCAATTTCTGCTACAAACACCATGGAAAACCTACCCCACAGGGGATCAGAACTCATTCCACTAGGGCTACCTTAACCTCTACAGCATTTCTCAGGGGAGTCCCTACCACGGACATCCTGGAGTTCTGTACACACCTTCACCAAGCATAACCACTTGCCTATCTTTTCTAAGTCCAGAGCTAGATTTGCCACAGCAGTTGTACAAGGCCTGCTAGCCAGCCCTAATGCGTCTTGACTGCCTCCACCCTTCCTCAGCTTTGGGAATCAACCCAAGTGTGATGACTGCAACAGTGAAACACGAGGAACATAGTACAGTTGTGTGCACTTACCATAAATGTAGATGTTAGAGTGTATTCACTGTTGCAGTTCTGGTTACACTCCCACCTGCCCCCTGATTTTTCTATACTTTTTACCTGTTCTCTTTTCGGCCATATTTTACGGCAATGGTATTTACATTTTACTGGAGTTGTTCCACACCATGTAATTGCGTCCTATTTTGGGGGCTCCTGACATTTGAGGCAAGAAAAAAATGATGTAATGGCATCAGCTGCATGTTTTATACCCTGACGAACTGACGTCATGTAAGAGGCAACAGCATCCGACGCAGAAATCCCAAGACTGTGGTATTCAGGCTGAATGAGGGCTACCTACAGGCAGATAACCCAAGTGTGATGACTGCAACAGTGAATACACTCTAACATATACATTTATGGTAAGTGTACACAACTGTACTTTGTTAATCTTGTTTCCATTCATCACTGATGGGTTCGGTTACGAGCCATCTGAACCGAGTCAGCCAATTACCAAGCTCACGCCAGTCAAAAAAAAAACACTCGCGCTAAGTCTCTACCCAGAATGCCCTTCTCCCTGTTACCTCAGATCTTGTTTGCCACGTAGCCATAAAGCCGCGTTTCAGCCAAGCTTTCAGCTAAGTGAAATCATCTTGATATTTGTGTAAAAATTTTTTGGATATCTTCATTTTTTATTAAGCGATGAGTATTTTTAGTGTCTTTTCTTCTGTCTAACCTTATTCTTTCCTCTCTACCCGTTGTTACCGTTGGTAAACTTTCAAGTACCATTGTTGGTACAGCCTTTCTTCCCTTACCCTTGTGGCATTTCTGCAATACCATAGTTGATGTTGTTTCTCCTGTTTAACCTGTTAGCTTTAAACTTTATTCAGGTGTTGCCCTTTTCTTCTCCACATATCAGTGTATTGTTATATTTGTGATTTTTTTGAACGGAGTTGACTTTATTGTTGGATTATACAGTTGACCTGTGGTGTCTAACCTTATTCTTTCATCTCTACCCGTTGGTAATCCTTCAAGTACCATTGTTGGTATGGCCTTTCTTCCCTTACCCTTGTGGTATTTCTGCAATATCATAGTTGATATTGTTTCTCCTGTTTAACCTGTTAGCTTTAAACTTTATTCAGGTGTTGCCCTTTTCTTCTCCACATACTAGTCTATTTTTATACTTGTGATTTTTTTGAATGGAGTTGACTTAATTATTGTTGGATTCTACAGTTGACTTGTGGTGTTTTTCTACCAAGATGTCTGATAAGAAAAGGGTACATTAGGTTTTAAGCATTGTACTTCTTGTAAGCACAAGTTACCAAACAGTGATTCTCATGATGACTGTGTATACTGTTTGGGAGTGGCCCACTTTTCGGTGCAGCCTCCATGTGACATTTGTCAGACTTTCACCCAACGCACTCTTAATGAGCACAAAAATAAACTCATTCTGAAAGGGTTACTTAAGTCTCCCTTCTCAGAGGCCATTTCTGCGATGGAGGTCTCAACCCCTCTTTCTAAGGACAAAAAGAAATCCCACTGTGTTCCTTCACCATCGGGTGATCCGAGCAAGCCTGGGAAATCAAAGGCCCCTAAGTTATCGTTGGAGCATAAGTCTGTCCCCTCTGCTCTGTTTTCTTCGGCTCCAACCATCTCAAAACCTTCGATACTGACTCCTGTTTTGGCACCGGTCCTGCCTCCTGCAACAATCTTAGACCTTAATACGCCTATTTCAAATTCGGCACCTGTGGCCACTTCAGCTCAGGTCACACCTTCGACTACGCCATTAGTTTCCATTTTAAAACCGACCGGTTCAGCTCAGAGTGCTACTTCGGCACAGAGTGTTGTACCGACCTCAGTGGATTTGACCCCTTTATTTCCTGTCTCGAAACTAGAGACTTCGGTGCCTGCAGACCTTGCACCACGGACCCGATACTCCCCCTCTGTAGATCCATTTCTGGGCCAAAAATATAGCCCATTCCTTGAACGTCCTGAGACTCCATCTGGAGTATCCACTAGATCCACCAGGAGCCTTTTGGAACACGACGTGGTGAGTCTTGTAGACCAGCTGTTAGGGGGATTCCCTCACTTTCTAAGACCCATCCACCTGCAGGACTTGGGTTACCTTATCCACGGACTCCATCTTACACTCCTCCTTCGACCATCTCTGTTCCGAAGCTTTCTACTCCGACATCCTTCTTGGAACCCATCACCTTGGCACCTACAGTGCATCTCACTCTGGCTCCGAGTTTGTCCCTTTGGTCTTTGGTTCCCGCTGAAGTGGTCCTTCCTCAATCTGGGGATTGGGGTACGGGCTCGTCGGCCTGGAAAATGTAGACGCCTTTTTCCTCTGTTCCATTCTCAGCACTGATGGCTGCGTCCACGCTAATCTTGCTTGAGGCTCCATCCGTGAGGGCAGGTTAGTTGGAGCAGGGTGTGACCCTGGTCCCGAGGTGGTCTTTCTCGGTCTTGGGCTCCCATCCCTCTTCGGGTGGGACTGCCTTCCGTGCGATGGAGAGGGCTCTTGATTCTAGCAGCACTCCTTTGATGTCAGAATCCCAGTTTTCACCCCCTGAACTACAGATCTCACAGACCCCCCCCCCCCGGGACACTGGGCAGAGAAGCCACAGGACACCCCTGTTCAGGGTACCCACTATTCTGAGTCCTCAGCGTCCCCCACTGAGGAGCCCCCTCGAAAGAAGACGTGCAAGAGAAAGCACGTGGACTCACCTGAGGAGTCCTTAATGGAAGACACAGATTATGATGCTGGTGTAGGGTCCCCACGGTCACCTCCTGATGTTTCCTTCGGAGACATCCTGGAGATAAAGCAGAGAGGTGACTGGAAGCCCTCCAACCTTTCGTCTGAGGTGTCCGTGTTCCTGCAGGGTTTTCGTGCCCGGCCTTCTACCTCTTGGGTGACCCCGCTTTCAGATGAGCTCGTCGCGCAGCATGCTTGGAAGAACCCTGATTCCATTGAGGCGATCCCTTGGCGGTAAGACAAAATTCTTTTCCCTCCTGAGGAGAATCCGTATTTGTCCAAAAGGTTACCAGTTGATGCTGTGATGATGGCGGCGGCCACAAAAAAGGGCTTGGCTGAGGAAAGTCCCGCTGTCCACCTGCCCAGCAGGGAGACCTGGGCGGTGGACAGACTTGGGAAGTGTATTTTTGCATCAGGGACCTTTGCCATACGGTCCCTGAATTATTAGGCACATTTTACGAGGCTCCAGAAGAACTTTATCTACAAACTCTCTGAGACGCCCGCAGGACAGATGTTCATCGTGTTTCACTGTTGCAGTCATTACACTTGGGTTATCCTGCTGGCAGGCTACCCGCAGTCGGCCTGCATTCCAAAGTCATGGTCCGGCGTCGGTTGCTGTCGCCTCTTCCCTGACGTCGGTGTGCCAGGGGTATAAAAAATGCAGCCGACGCCATTTTCTTCGGTCTTTCTTGCCGCGGGGTGCCCGAAGCAAAAGTAGTTCGCAAGTGCCGGTCGGCCGACTCCTGAGATTTTCGAAATCAAATTTCAGATCCGAAGTCTTCATTAAAGCTAAGTACCCCGTTGGGGAAACTTTTTTTCTTGCTCCAGTCCAATGTCAGAAAAAGTTAACAATTGTATTTCTTGTGGGAAGCAAATACCTCCTAAGGATTTTCACTCTTACTGTATTCCTTGCCCAGGCCCTGACCACGACGTTGCTTGTTGTCGGTTTTGTGCTAGATTTAACCAACGCCCTATAAAGCGTCAGTACGATTTTGCTTTTCATTACTTCGGCCGTAGATTCAATTATACAATTCTGTCGGAAAAACCGACCGGAGTTTCTAAACGCAAGGACAAAGACAAGGCCAGGCATCCGAGGTCCAAAACCGACTGAGGCTTCCGCTAAGCTAGTCGTCTGTTCGCCGGTTCTCAATGAGGCGCTTTCTCAGCCCCTGACGCCCACTACCTCAGAACCACAGGCCGCTTCCGACTCCCATCTGGAGCCGACTGGGCCTCTGGAAACTCAAGGTATTGGATCCTCGGAAACAATTCCCTCAGATGGGTCCAGAGCTGCTGTGCAGGCATCGGCTTCTGAGGGTGTTTTCAGACCAACTCAGTTATATGTAAAGCCATCTTCAGCTACTAAACCAAAGACTAAAGCAGCTCTAAAGACAAAGAAACAAGTACAGCATTCTCCAGGACAGGCTTCCATGCCTAAAAAACAGATGCTCAAAATGGCCGAAGACCTTATTACTTTGATCAGGGGTTCCCATCCCCCTCCTAAGAGGCCTAGGCAAGAGACAGAATATAAATCTTCAGATCAGGTTTCCATTTCCTCTGATTCCTCCTCTGATCAGGAATACTCTCTTCCTCCCTATGAGGATTCTGATGCTGAAGAATCTATTCCTTCAGCTTCTCCTCCTGAAGATTTCTCCTTTGGGGAAACCCTGCATACCATGAGGGAGCACTTTCATTGGGAGAGCCAGGACTACTTAGAATCTAAGAAAAGGCTCAGATTTTCTTTTACTTCCTCAGCGCAGGCCCCTTGCTATTCCCCCTGTTTTGGACATTGTAGCTGATGTTTTTTCAGAGTCCAGCCTGTCTCCAGGCTCTATACCCCCTGCACTGGTTAAGCCAGACAGATACTACAGGGTCCCAGATTCCCATAAATTTCTGTATAAAAACCCTGCTGCAGACCCAGAAACCATATCTCAGGGTCCTAAGGGAGTCGAAGCTTCCACTGCTAAAAACCCTTTCCCCTCAGATAGAGAATCTAGGGCACTGGACAGATGGGGGAAAAAAGTTTACACTTCTGCTACTTTGGCTGTAAGGGCCTTAAATTGTCAATTTCATATGCTTAAATGTCAGCAATACCTAATGTCACTATCAAAACAGAAAATGTTGACTAACTCTGAATGTCCAGAGAACAAGGGAACGCAGGATTTATTGCATGCAGCTGAACAAGTGGGAAAACATAATTTGCAATGTGGTTTTGATTCTTGGGAGGCCTCTGGTAGGGCCGCTGTAACTGGTTCTGTGATTAGGAGGCATGCTTGGTTAAAGGAACGGAATCTGCCTGATCATGTTAAAGCAAAATTATTAGATGCTCCATTACAGCATGATACTTTGTTTGGTGTTAAGGCTGAAGAGGTGTTGAAGAAAATGGAGGATAAAGCGAAATCTATGCAGACAGTTAAGGATTTCTTACAGGTACAGCCACCCAGATTTAGCAGGAACTGGCCTTCAAAAAATTGGTCCTTTCCAGTGTCAGAGAGGCCACAAAGAGGCAGGTACAGACGCCCTAGAGGCAGATCCCAGCCCCAAGGCTCATACAGGCCTAAACAATGGGGTGCTTCTACCTAAAAGCGGAGAAGACAAATCTCAATCTTATAGGAAACAATGTCTTTCCTCTACCAGTACCAAGCACTTACCTTTTGGAAGCTCCCTTAGGGGGAAAACTAGCACTTTCTTCACAAAACTGGCACAGGATCACCCAGGACAAATGGGTCTTGAATATAGTGTCTCAGGGCTACAGGTTCCACTTTCACACCCTGCCCAAAGGCAAGAGGCATGCCAGACCTGCCACACAATCAATGGGCAGAGGCACAAAAGCAAGTTTCATCCCTCATGGACATGGGGGCTATTCAGCGAGTACCACTACAGGAGCAGGGACAAGGATTTTACTCACGACATTTCTTGGTTCCCAGGATGGACAAAGCCTGGAGACCAATACTGGACCTGTCTATTCTAAACACTTTTCTGGACGTTCCAAAAGTCAAAATGTTGACTCTGCAGCAACCTCTGCCCATGCTAGGCAAGAAGGATTGGCTTGTAACTTTGGACCTAAAAGAGGCATACTTGCATGTCCCAATCAGACAATCTTGCAGAAGATACCTCAGATTCATAGCTGGCTCAATGCACTACCAATTCTCTGCACTGCCCTTTGGCTTATCTACTGTGTCCAGGGTCTTCACAAAATGCCTGGCACCAGTAATTGCATTTTGCAGACAAAGAAGAATTCAAATATATCCCTACTTGGACGACTGCCTTATTCAAGCAGAGAACAAGGACATTTTACTAAAACATCTGGTGTTTGTAAAAAGATTGCTAATTTGCCTAGGGTACACAATAAACGAAAAGAAATCAAAACTAGTACCCTCTCAAGAGGTAATAATCCTGGGTGCAAGCTTAGATACAACTGCCCAGATGGCTTATCTCACGCCAGAAAAGCAAAGGCAACTGACTTCTTACTTCGAAATGTTGGCAACAAAAACCCAGTTATCTGCAAGAAAATTTCTGCATGCTTTGGGCTTCATGGCATCCTGCATTCTGTTAATTCCATATGCAAGACTGCATATGAGGAAACTACAATGGTATCTAAAAAGTGTTTGGACTCAACATTGCCACAGCCTGGAAAAATTAATTACACTCATTCCCTGCCTGCAACAGGAGTTTCGATGGTGGGCACAGGCCTGTCACCACAACAAGGGACAGCCTTTCACTTTACCCACTGCCAAGCAGACTAACAACAGGTGCATCAGATTATGCCTGGGGGGGCCCATAGGGCAGGAAAATGTATTCAGGGCACATGGCCCACAAGCCAAATGCATCTTCATATCAATCTAAAAGAAATGCTGGCTGTTCAAAATGCACTGACAGCTTTCAAGGATCTGCTTCAATCAGGACAACTGCTGTTAAAGACTGACAATACTACAGTCATGTGGTACTTAAGCAAGCAGGGAGGCACACATTCCTACCCCCTCTGCAGACAAGCCATGATTTTGTGGAACAAAGCACTGACTTATCAAGTACACCTACAAGCACAATTCCTGCCAGGAAAAACAAATACTCTGGTAGATGAACTAAGCAGAAACCTCATGGATCCTCACGAGTGGAAACTAGATCCACAAATCTTCAGCATAATAACAAGGAAATGGGGATGCCCAGACATAGATCTATTTGCCTCCCCTCACAACTGCCAACTACAGAGATTCTGCACAAGGACTTATCACAAGCTAGCATGGAAAGTGGATGCTCTATCATTCAGCTGGAAAAACCTTACAGTATATGCCTTTCCTCCACTACCTCTCCTCCCCAAGGTACTCCTAAAGGTCAGACAAGAGAAGCCAAAAATGATCCTGATTGCCCCAGACTGGCCACGCCAGCACTGGTACCCAATCCTAAAGAGCTTGTCTCAAGGCCCAGCCTAGACATTGCCTCAAATTCCTCATTTACTGACCCAACAGAACAGTCAGATACTGCACAGCAAGCTCAAAACCCTAAATCTGGCTGCATGGCGGATAATGTAACCATTCAGAACACACCTCTCTCCAAAGCAGTTATGGATGTTATTCTGGAGGCCAGGAGGCCCAGCACCAGCAAATCATATGCAGAAAAGTGGAAGAGATTCTGTGCTTGGAACCAGGCACAAGGAATTGACATGCTTGTACCAAATATTCCTCAGATTTTACAATACCTAACTGAGATGCTGGACAAAGGCCTATCCTTTTCATCGATTAAAATTCATGCCTCTGCATTTCAGCTCATTACAATACGGACCCACCTATTTTTTCACATCCACTACTAAGGCAGTACCTCAGAAAACATAAGACCCCCAAGAAGAGCACCATTACCTGCATGGGACCTCAATTTTGTCTTGGAAAAACTCACACTGCCTCCTTTTGAGCCAGCCAATTCAGCTGAGATAAAATTCTTATCATGGAAAACAGCTTTGCTCTTAGCAATAACTTCAGCAAGAAGAGTCTCACAGTTACAGGCACTAATGGCGGTTGAACCTTCTATAATTTTCCATCCGGACAGGGTTTCTCTGAGGACAAACCCAACATTTATGCCTAAGGTTGTGTCCAGTGTGGCTCTTAATCAAACAGTTCATTTGCCTACCTTTTATCCAAACCCACAGAATAAGGGGGAGAGACTTCTACATTATTTGGACATACACAGACAGCTACGCTTCTACTTGGACAAAACTAAAGCTTTCAGAAAATCTGAGCAACTCTTAGTGGCATATGCTGCAGGATCTCAAGGAAAAGCTATCTCAAAGCAGACTATTTCCAAATGGATAGCCCACTGCATTCGTTTCTGATGTTCTCAACATGGCAAATCAGTGCCTAAGGGCATCAGGCCACACTCAACCAGAGCAGCAGCTACTTCAGCAGCCTTCCTCAGGGGAGTACCAACTAAGAACATTTTGGAGGCTGCAACTTGGACTTCAGTGCACACTTTTACAAAGCACTACCACTTACCTCTTTACTCTAAATCCAGAGCAGGCTTAGTCACTGCAGTTCTGCAGGGCCTCATAGCCACTCCTAATTCTATTTAGGCCCAGCCACCCAACCTCAGCTTTGGGATTCAACCCAAGTGTAATGACTGCAACAGTGAAACACTATGAACATAGTACAGTTGTGTACCTACCATAAATGTAGATGTTAGTGTATTCACTGTTGCAGTCCAGGTTACCCTCCCACCATCCCCCTTTCTTTGCTGGGACTTATCTGTACTTCTCTATACTATACAACTTTTGTGGTGTATTTGCTTGTAGATGAAGATTGTTTTATTTTACTGCATGCTTTTTTTATTGAGATAATTTTTTAGCCTGCCCTTCTGGGGGCATCTGACATCTGGGGCAAGAAAAACTGAAGAAAATGGCATCGGCTGCATCTTTTATATACCCCTGGCGCACTGATGTCAGGGAAGAGGCGACAGCAACCAATGGCGGACCAGGACTTTGGAATTCAGGCCAACTGCGGGTAGCGTGCCAGCAGGATAACCCAAGTGTAATGACTGCAACAGTGAATACACTCGAGCATCTACATTTATGGTAGGTACACAACTGTACTTTGTCTAACGAGGTCAGGGAGAAAGTGGCCTTGCAGCTTGCAACCTGGAATCAATATCCAACTCGTCCATGATGTTGCTGTTGCATGCAACCGAAGTGGCGGCTAGAGCAGTGGGTTCAGGCATTATGAGGAGTCATGCCTGGATGCGCATTTGTGACCTCGCAGACCCCTTCAAGTCTTCCTTTCTGAATGCTCCCATCGAAGCTTCGTCTCGTTTTGGCACCAAAGTGAAGAACACGCTAGCCATGTGAGCAAGATGGAAAGACCCTGTCAGCTGTAGGCCTATGGTTTTCCAACCTGCAGCGTACCTTTTCCAGGAATCAGAGGAGTGGAAAGATGTGGCATAAAAAATCTCAGGGTCCCTTCTGTGCCACACGTGGTGATACTCCCAGAGGCAGGGGGGGGTAACAATTCCAGAAGATGCCCCTATAGAGGCAGAGGGGGTCCTTGTAATCAGGGCTCCAGGGATTCCTTCTCTGGACAGCCTTATTAGCGCTCCTGAGGAGCAGCCCGATTGCTTACCTCTGGTAGCAGTTGGGGGTCGTTTCTTTCTGCACCAAGCTGCCTGGCAATCCATCACCACTGAGTGTTGGGTGCAGGGCATTATCACCAGACGTTGCACTATTCCCCTTTATCAGCTAAATTTCCCAAGAAAGCTTCCCGACGTTCCACCCAAAGGGAAGAAGCAGCTTCAGAGATTATAAAGCTGTCTCAAGAGTCATCCAACCGGTCCCACCAGACCAGTTCGGATCCAGATTTTACACGAGATTCTTTTTGGTGCCAAAAAAGACGGGACTGGAGACCCATTTTGGATATCAGCAGCTGAAACAAGTCCGTCACCCAAACCAAATTCCGGATGGTCACAGTTCAGTCCATTCTCCCCTTTTTAAGAGAAGACGATTGGATGTGCTCTGTATATCTCTGGGATGCATATTACCACATCAAGATGGACAAACGTGCCAGGAGTCTGCTTCACTTCCAGCTAGGAACCAGTCATGATCAATTCCGTGCCCTGCCGTTCAGTCTCTCTACTGCCCCCAGTGTGCTCACGAAATGCATTGCAGTGGTAACAGCTCACTTGAGACTAAAAGGATTCTGGGTATTTCCAGATCTGGATGACTGGCTCCTTACCGCCCCCACAGAGCATCTTCTGGTAACAGCACTATATTATACTCTTTCTGGCACAATTGTTGGAAATAACAGTACATTGGGAGAAATCAAACCTTGTCCCTACACAACAGATAGAGTTCATTGGAGCAGTGTTCAACACTCAGTCCTGTCTGGTATCACTCCCAGTTCACAGACTCCATCGATTCAGGCTTCAACTCCGGGTGATACTCTCACAGACACAATAGTTTCTGCAAGGGAAGTTCTTCAGGCCCTAGGTTCTATGTCAGCGTCAATCCAAATAGTGCCTTTGGCAAAGCTACACATGCGGATTCTGCAATGGCTCCTTCTGTGTCATTAGTTTCCAAACTATCACCCCCTCAGTTACCAGATTCGAATAACCAGCTCCTGCAAACAGGACCTGCTTTGCTGGATGAGGCCAGACGTAGAACTTTGGAGTTGTCCATTTGAATATCCTCCGCCCACAGCCAGTGTGACCATGGATGCTTCCCTGATAGGGTTGGGGGAGGCCATTTCCAGGAAAAGACTGTCCAAGGCACATGGTCCACCTGCATATCAGCATTCTGGAACTGAGAGCTGTGCTTTTAGTGTTGCAGGCCTTCCATTCGGCTCTCCCTTCCGGGGCAATTGCAATTCAGTCAGACAATGTCTGTTCGGCCTTGCTTGTTGGTATACCAGACTACTAAGTCCTATTCCTTATGTCGAGAAGCCATGAGAATTTGCCAGTGGGCGATAGCTTCCAACTGCTTTCTAATAGCAACGCATATCCCGGGGAGCTCCAATGTGGTTGCGGATAAGTTGGGCAGATGCATTCTCATGCCTCACGAGTGGTCCCTCAACCCTGAGGTGGTGTCAGCAATCTTCAGCCATTGGGGCCAGCCCTGCTGCGATCTTTTCGCCTCCCCATCAAACTCCAAGTGCAGCAGTTATTTTGACCCACTTCCCCTGGAAAGGGAGTCACAGAGGGACACACTGATCCACGACTGGCTCACAGGACTTCCTTATGCTTATTCCTCCCATCCCTCTGATCCCACAATTTCTAAAGAAAGCTCTTCAGTTGAGATGCAAGTGATCCTCCTAGCCCCGTTCTGGCCTTGACAAGTTTGGTTCCCCTTCCTTCGGCCTCACCTAGTATACCCGCTGTGGGTTCTGGACCCTCTACCAGATATGATTACTCACCCCCAAGTGTTGTCACCCAAATCTGTCCAGTATCAAGCTGACAGTTTGGTTTCTTTACTTTCGCTAGTAGCCAGGCAAGCTAGTCTCCTCTCCTGTTCGAGACATCTTTCTGGGCTCTCATAAATCATCCACCAGAAGACTATACCAGGATAAATGGAAAAGATTCTCCATCTGGTCCAAGTATAAAATGTTAGACCCATATTCGGCTCCAGTTACTGCAGTGCTTCAATACTTGGCTAGGTTTTTTGATAATTGAGCCTCTGCCTCTACCGTACGAGTATATCTAGTGGCAATTTCCAATTTCCACAATGGTATAGATGACACCTCTCATTTCTCTATGCATTTGCAAGATTTTCCTCAAGGGGACTTCTCATATCGGGCCTCCTGTCAGACAGCCCATGGAACCTCACTCTAGTTCTTCAGTCTTTGACTTTGAAACCTTTTGAACCTGCTGCGCAGTGTGACCTAAAGTTTTTGTCTTGGAAATCCTTCTTCTTGGTAGCCATCACATCTACCAGAAGAGTCTCTGAGCTGCAGGTATTGTGTATCAAGAGGCCCTGTCTGGCCTTTCATAAAGACAGAGTATCACTTCGGAGGAATCCATCCTTTCTCCCCAAAGTTGTTTCTGAATTCTCCATAAACCAGACCATTGATCTACCAGTGTTCTTTCCAAAATTTGCCACTAGAGGAGAGTACTGCCTTCACTCTTTAGACGTACATAGACTGAGATTTTATTTAGACAGGACCAAACCTTTCTGTAAAACTGAACAGCTTTTTATCTCCTGTTCTGAGCCCAGAATGGGAGAGGCTGTTTCCAAAGTTACTTTATCAAAATGGCTGAGGGACTGCATATGTTTCATCTATTCCCTCAGTAATGCACCTATGCCAAAAGTTAAAGCTCATGACACTAGATCTGTGGCAACATCTGTAGCTTTCCATTCCAGGGCTTCCATGGATATCTGTGGAGCAGCTACTTGGGCTAAGCCTCATAACTTTATCAGTCATTACAAATTGGACTTGGTCTCCAGAGGGAGAGCTGCCTTCTGCTCAGTGGTACTCAGGAATGTTCTTCCATAAGGGCCGCCCATGGACCTCAAGGTAGCTTGGGATTCTGTCCCATCAGTGATGAATGGAAAGAAGATTAACAACATCAGATAAAGAAGTTATGTCTTACCATAATGTTCCATCTGTGTTGTTCATCTTCTTTTAATCATCACTCCCCCCTCCAAAAGCTCCCGGGGGATGCTTTGCGTCTTAAGTAGTGCCCAGGTTAGTTGCGCAAAGGTGGTCTCGGCTTTGCTTCCTTTTCTCTAGCAAACTTGATCTGAGGTAATAGGGAGAAGGGCATTCTGGGTAGAGACTTACCTAGAGTGTTTTTTTTTTTGGCTGGTGCGAGCTTGGTAATAGGCCGACTCTGTTCCAAGGGTTAGGAACTGAACCCATCAGTGATGAATGAAAGATTAACACAGATGGAATATTATGGTAAGACATAACTTCTTTTTTCTCCGGTACCGATGTCTTCGATGCCAGCTGAAAGTGTTGAGTTTTCATTCTTAGGTTGTCCTAGGACCAGATCTTCCTCATCCATTGACTCTTTTGCAGGTCAGTTACCTAGCCCTTTTTGGTGCCAGAACTCTTCTTCATTGACTCCAACTACCTCTGTTGAGAACTTGGAGATCCTGGCTCCAAATTTACCAGTGTCGACTGTTTCAGTCCTGGCTAGGTCGTTATCTCCGGTACCAATTCCTACCCTGAGCTCTTTTGGCCCTTTCAGAGCCAGAGACCTCTCAGGGTTGTGGCTCTGCTGTCTTTTCCGAGGGGCAGTGCTAGACTTCAGTTTTTTTTGGAGCTGTCCCAGCAACTTGGAGCTTCGGCACACATTAGCTGGACCCTGGCTTTGGTGGCAGGTGCAGTTTCTTCAGAGCGGGAGGACCACGGTTCTGAGGCAGTCTTTCTTGGTTCTGGGCTCAATTCCCTCCTTTTGGGGACCAGCTTTCCAGGCCATGAGAGAGCTATGTCCACTGTGGGCATTCAGTCAGCTCCACCCTAGTCAGAGCAGTTTCCTGGCACTTCCCCTCGTCCAGATTCTCAACCATTTCCAACAGCTGGACAGCGAGTGCTGAAACTGCAAGAGCCACCTGTACAGGTTTTGCCCGCTTTGATACCTCCCCAGATTGCCTCACTGAGGAGGTTCCTCAGAAGAGGAATTTTAAGAAGAAACACTTGGATTTCTCAGAGGAATCCATCACAGTGGGCACTGATTACAATGAAGGGAAGGGTTCCCCAAGGTCACCCCTGGAAGACATCTCCTATGGAGGCACAATTGAAATGCTTAAGTAGAGTGATGAGTGGATGTCCCAAAAGCCCTCTGTGGAATAATCAGTGTCCCTGCACGCCTTTGGAGCACTACCATGTACCTCTTGGGTTACTTTGCTCACTGACGAACTCATAAAGTTGATCTCGCAATAGGCATGGAAGGCTCCTGATGCCATTGAACCCATCCCCAAGAGACCAGACAATACTCTTACTGCACCCGAGGATCATCTGTTTTGGGTAAAGGGATTGGCGGTAGATGCCATGGTGGTAGATGTGACCACAAAAAAGGAATTGGCAGAGTTTTGGGCGATGGATAGGTTTGGTAACTGGTTTACACTTCATCGACCTTTGTATTATGGTCTTTGAACTTTATGGCACACTTCACCAGACTCCAAAGGGATCAGATTAAGGAGTTATCAGGTACCCTAACAGGAGCCATATCTGATGAAGTCCAAGATAAGGTTGCTTCTCATTTGGCCACCCTGGAGTCCATTTCATGTTTGTCCATGAGGCTCTTGGCACATGCAGCCGAAGGGATGACTGGAGCAGTGGAATCGGGCGAAGCCATAAGGGGACATGCCTGGATGTGCTTGTGCAAATTTTGGGAGCCATTCAAGTGTTTGTTTGTCAATACCCCTTTGACTGCTTGTCCTTTTTTGGCCCTAAAGTTACAGAAATGTCCAGGTGTGAAAAGGATGGAAAGGCCCTTTCTACAGTGGGCGGATGTTTTTCTACTCCAGCGGTCCTTTTCGAGGAACCTGAGGAGTGGGAAAATGTGTTTCAAAAAGTCCGAAGGGCCTTTCCAGGACGCATGTGGCAGTGGTTCCCCCAGGGGTGGGGAGTTTTAATGGAAGACGCCATCCATGTGGCAGAGGTGACCTGCAAAAATGAGAGTTCCAGGGATACTTTACCTGGTAAACCCTCTCAGCACTCCTGAAAGGAGGCCCAATTACCTTCCTCTGGAGGCAGTCGGGGGATGGGGGGCATTTATTCCTACATCAATGTGCCTAGCTTCAGGTAACTTGCGATGTTTGGGTGCAGAGGATTATAACCAGTGGCAACACCATACTCTTCCTTCTAACTCCCCACAGTTGCAAGAAAATCACACCCAGTCAGCAAGAAAGAGCAGTATTAGAAATCAAAAACTGCTAGAAGAAAACAATCATCCAAGAAGTCTCACCAGACCAGATAGAATCCAGAGATTACTCGAGATTCTTTAGTGCCAAAAAAGACAGGAATGGAGACTAATTTTGGAGCCAAGTGTTTTGATTATATCTGTTTGACAGACAAAATTCCAGATGGTCATGGTTTAGTCTGTTCTCTTGATGTTCTTCATGTTTCACTGTTGCAGTCATTACATTTGGGTTATCCTGCTGGCAGGTTGCCCTCAGTCGGCCTGAATTCCAAAGTCTTCCGTCCTGCGTCGGTTGCTGTCGCCCCTTCCCTGATGTCAGGTCGTCAGGGGTATAAAAGATGCAGCTGACGCCATTTTCTTCAGTCTTTCTTGCCATGCGGTGCCCGAAGCAGAAGCAGTTCGCAAGTGCCGGTCGGCCGACTCCTGAGATTTTCGTGTTCGAATTTCAGATACGAAGTCTTCATTAAAAGCTAAGTACCCCGTTGGGGAAACTTTTCTTGCCTCAGACCGATGTCAGACAAAGTTAATAATTGCATTTCTTGTGGGAAGCAAATACCGCATAAGGATTTTCACTCTTACTGTATACCTTGCTTAGGGCCAGACCACGACGTCTCGGCCTGCCGTTTTTGTGCTAGGTTTAACAAGCGCATTATTAAGCGCCGGGCGGAGTTCGCCCTTCATTGTTTTGGCAAAAAATTTAATTATATCATGTTGTCGGATGCTCCGACGCCAGTTTTAGGCAAAAGACGCAAGGATAAGGATAGGCATCCAAGGCCTGTACTGAGATCACGCTTAGGCTGACTGCCGGTTCTCTGGTTCTCAGTGAGGTGCCTACGCAGCCCCTGACTACCGATGAAACTATTTTACCAGCGACTTCAGTACCCGAGGCCGCAGGATCCTCTGTCTCCATTCCCACTGCAGATACCGATGCCACTCTTGGCGGGGAAAACGAAATTTTAGTGAGGCCTGCCATTTCTGAAGGCGTTTTCAGGCCTACCACCTCCTCTTTTAAATCATTCACTAAGTCTAAAGCTGCAATGAAACTTAAAAAACAAGGGCCTCAGACCCCCTCTCAAGGCCCCATGCCTAAAAAACAGATGCTTAAAATGGCTGAGGATTTGATTACTCTCATCAGGGGTTCTCAACCCCCCTCAGACAAAAGACCCAGGTTGGAGGAAGACTACCCTTCCTCAGACCAGGCTTCTATTACTTCAGACCATTCTGATGACCAGGATTACACCTATTCCCCATTTGAATCCTCTGATGCTGAGGAGTCTATTCCCTTGGTCCCCCCCCCCTCCCCCCGAGGACTTCTCTTTTGGGGAAACCCTGCATACACTGAGAGAGCACTTCCACTGGGAAGGCCAAGATTACTCAGATGCCAAGAAAAGGCTCAGGGAATTTCTACTACTTCCCCAGCATAGACCCTTGGCTATTCCTCCTGTCTTAGATATTTTGGATGATGTGTACGCAGAAGCCAGTCTGAATCCAGACTCATTACCTCCAGCCCCCCGTTAAACCAGACAGATATTACCGGGTTCCTGATTCTCACCAGTTCCTTTATAAAAGTCATACTGCTGACCCAGAAACAATTTCACAGGGTCCCAAGGGGATTAAGGCCTCTACTGCTAAAAACCCTTTGCCTTCAGAGAGACATTCTAGAGCATTAGAAAAGTGGGGGAAAAAGGTGTATACATCAGCCACTTTAACCATGAGGGCATTAAACTGTCAATTTCATATGTTAAAATACCAACAGTTTTTGCTATCTCAGCTGAAAGGCAAAATGACACAAACAGAACAACCAGACTTGAAAGAGTTGCAGGATTTGTTGCATGGAGCAGAACAAGTGGGGAAACATACTTTGCAGTGTGGTTTTGATGCTTTAGAGGCCTCATGCAGAGCTGCTGTCACAGGGTCTGTCATACGTAGGCATGCTTGGCTCATAGAGCAAACCTTACCAGATTATGTCAAAGCAAAGTTATTAGATGCACCACTACAAAAAGATGTATTGTTCGGTGTTAAAGCTGAGGAGGTACTAAAGAAAATGGAGGAAAAAGCAAAATCTATGCAAACAGTTAAAGATTTCTTGCAGATGCAGCCTCCACACTTCAGCAGAAACTGGCCTTCAAAAAATTGGTCCTTTCCAGCCACGGACAGGCCCCAAAGGGGCAGATACAGACGCCCAAGGGGTAGAGGACAACCTCAAGGTTCTTACAGAGCTAGACCGTGGCAAACACCGACCCCCAGAGGTGGAGAAGACAGACCACAGTCATTTAGAAAACAGATGCAATGACTTTCCCCTATGCCTGCCAAACAAAGATATAATGGCAGCACCTTTGGGCGGAAAACTGGCCTTATGTTCAAAAAACTGGCACATTGTTACACAGGACAAATGGATTCTGGATATTATAGACAGAGGCTACAGGTTCCACTTTCACACCCTTCCAAAAATGAGAGGCATGCCAAACCTGCCACAAAATAAATGGGCAGAGGCACAAAGACAAATTTCCGCTCTCATGGATATGAAAGCAATTCAAGAGGTACCTGCAAAAGAACAAGGTCAAGGTTTTTATTCAAGACCATTTCTGGTACCAAGGAAGGACAAAGATTGGAGACCCATCTTAGACCTATCTATTCTAAACACATATCTAATGGTACCAAAATTCAAGATGCTCACATTACAGCAGCTTGTTCCCATGCTGGGCAAGGAGTCTTGGCTGGTAACGTTGGAACTCAAGGAGGCATACCTGCATGTCCCCATCAGACAAGATTGCAGAAGATACCTCAGATTTCTTGCAGGTTCAACCCATTACCAATTCTCTGCATTGACCTTTGGCTTATCTACTGCGCCCAGAGTGTTTACGAAATGCCTGGCATCAGTAATTGCCTTCTGCAGACAACGAAGAATCCAAATCTACCCATATCTGGACGACTGCCTGATCCAAGCAGACAGAAAGGACCTTCTATTGCAACATCTGGCGTTTGTAATAAATCTGTTAAACTGCCTGGGGTACACAGTGAACAAAAAGAAATCAAAACTTATACCTTCTCAACAGATAATTTTCCTGGGTGCCAGCTTAAATACAACAACCCAGATGGCCTACCTCACGCCAGACAAACAAGGGCAACTGTCTCAATACTACAACAAAATGGCAACTTTAACCAGGCTAACTACAAGGAAAATCCTGCAGGCTCTGGGGTACATGGCATCTTGCATCCTACTAATACCATTTGCAAAGCAGCATATGAGGAAATACAATGGTACCTAAAAAAACTTATGGTCTCAGCACAGCCACAGCTTGGAAACAATTATACCACTCATTCCATGCCTTCAAAAGGAATTTTTGTGGTGGGCTCAAGCATGCCAAAGAAACACAGGTCTCCCTTTCTGTTTACCACAAGCAACTCAAATCATCACAACAGACGCCTCAGACTACGCCTGGGGAGCACACATGGCAGGTCAGTGTATTCAGGGAAAATGGTCCCAAAAAGAGATGCACCTACACATCAACCAAAAGGAGATGCTAGCCGTGCAAAATGCTCTTATGACCTTCAAAGACCTACTGCATCCAGGCCAGCTATTAATAAGGACAGACAACACCACAGTCATGTGGTACATAAACAAACAGGGGGGAACGCATTCATACCCCCTGTGCAGGCAAGCCATGACCCTGTGGAACACAGCACTGGAATTACAAATTCAACTACAGGCGCAATTCCTGCCAGGGAAGGAAAACACACTGGCAGACAACTTAAGCAGAAAAATGACAGACCCACATGAATGGAAGTTGCATCCTCAAGTCTTCTCAAAGATAACTCTGGCATGGGGACAGCCAGACATAGATCTATTTGCTACCCACAGAAATTACCAGTTGGAAAAATTCTGCTCAAGGACCTATCATCCATAGGCCTGGAAAGTGGACGCACTCTTTCAATTGGACAGCATTGACAGTCTATGCCTTCCCGCCTCTACCTCTACTGGCCAAAGTTCTACTAAAAACCAGAGCAGAGAGGCCGCAAATGATTCTTATTGCTCCAGACTGGCCACGACAGCACTGGTATCCTCTCCTAAAGAGCCTGTCACACTCACCACCATGGATCCTTCCTCAAGTTCCTCTTCTGTTGTCCCAGCACAACTACAAGACCCTTCACAGCCAGCTCAGAATGCTAAATCTAGCTGCATGGAGAATACCTTAGTTTACCAACAAGCTCTCCTCTCCAAGGAGGTACAGGATGTCATCTTGGAGGCCAGGAGACCCTCCACTAGAAAAACCTACTCCGCCAAATGGAAGCGATTTTGTTCCTGGAATCAAGCAAAGGGTCAGAATCCTTGGGTAATAAATATACCTTGGATTTTACAGTACCTAACTGAGATGTTAAACAGTGGCCTCTCCTCCTCTTCCATCAAGATCCATGCTTCAGCCATTTCAGCACAATACAATACAGATCCTCCTTTATTCTCACATCCTCTATTAAGGCAGCTCCTCAGAGGGGCAAAAAATATAAAACCCCCACGGAAACCACCAGCTCCAGCTTGGGACCTCAACTTCGTATCGGAGAAGCTGACACTGCCTCCTTTTGAGCCGGCTTCTTCAGCAGAGATACAATATTTGTCATGGAAAACAGCCTTCCTTCTGGCTATTCCCTCACCACGCAGGGTTTCGGAGCTACAGGCCCTCATGGCTGTGCAACCATTCATCATCTTCCATCAGGGCAGAGTTTCCTTACGAACCAATCCTACCTTCATGCCGAAGGTAGTATCCAGTGTGGCTTTGAATCAGTCTATTCATTTACCTACCTTTTATCCAGACCCACAGAACAAAGGAGAGAGGCTACTACATTCCTTGGACATTCACAGGCAACTTCGTTATTACTTGGACAGAACAAAGTCATTCAGAAAATCTGAGCAGCTCTTTGTGTCCTATGCTACAGGTGCTCAAGGAAAGGCTATTTCCAAACAGACTGTCAAAATGGATAGCCCACTGCACATACGCTTTTGTTATTCATTTCATGGAAAATCTGTGCCTGTATACATCAGATCCCACTCCACCAGGGCTACAGCTACTTCAGCAGCTTTCCTCAGGGGGGCTCCCTACCAAGGACATTTTGGAAGCAGCTACTTGGAGTTCAGTGTACACTTTCTCCAAGCACTACCACCTTCCACTATACTCAAAATCTAGAGCAGGCTTTGCCACAGCAGTCCTGCAGGGCATTCTAGCTCCTCCTAATTCCACTTAGTACCAGCCACCCTTACCTAGCTTTGGGATTCTACCCAAGTGTGATGACTGCAGCTGTATGCACGATGAACATAGTACAGTTTTGTACCTACCATAAATGTAGATGTTCGAGTATGCATACAGCTGCAGTCCAGGTTACCCTCCCTCCATCCCCTCTTAGGACAGGGCTTATGACAAACACCTTTTAACATACAACCTATTTGGGGTATTCCTTTATGGTGTATTTGCTTGCAACTACTGTTTTGATTTTTCTACTTATGTATGTTTGCAAGACATCATGTTTTGCCTTCCTTTCTGGGGGCACCTGACATCTGGGGCAAGAAAAACTGAAGAAAATGGCGTCGGCTGCCTCTTTTATACTCCTGCCGCACTGCCGTCAGGGAAGAAGCGACGACAACCGACGCCGGACCTAGACTTTGGAATTCGGCCGACCGAGGACCCACCTGACTGCAGGATAACCCAAAGTATGATGACTGCAGCTGTATGCGCTTTGATTTTTTGGCAGGTCTGGCCAACAGTTTGTCCTTGGCAGGGTATGGAAGCGAAACTTGTAGCCTTGTGACACTATGTCTAGAACCCATTTGTCCTGGGTAATGTACCAATTTCAAGAAAAAAGTGCTAGTTTTCCCCCTAAGGATAAAGGATTTTACTCAAGACTGTTCTTGGTACCCAGAAAGGACAAAGCATGGAGACCAATTCTGGACCTATCTATTCTAAACACTTACCTGGATATACCAAAATTCAAGATGTTGACCTTGCAGCAGCTTCTGCCCATGCTGGGCAGCAAGGCTTGGCTCGTGACTTTAGACCTAAAAGAGGCATACCTGCATGTCCCAATCAGAAAATCACGCAGAAGATACCTCAGATTCAAGGCTGGCTCAAAGCATTACCAATTCTCTGCACTGCCCTTTGGCTTATCTACTGCGCCCAGGGTCTTCACAAAGTGCCTGGCACCAGTAATTGCTTTCTGCAGACAAAGAGGAATACAAATATATCCTTACTTGGATGACTGCCTCATTCAAGCAGAGGACAAGGACATTCTACTACAGCATATGACATTTGTGAAGAAACTTTTAACATGCCTAGGGTACACAGTCAATGAAAAAAATCAAAACTAGTACCCTCACAAGAGATAATATTCCTGGGTGCAAGCTTAAATACAACTGCCCAGATGGCTTATCTCACACCAGACAAACAAAGGCAACTGACTACCTATTTCAAGGAAATGGCGAGAAAGGCCCAGTTATCTGCAAGAAAAATTCTGCAGGCTTTGGGCTTCATGGCATCCTGCATCCTACTAATTCCATATGCAAGACTGCATATGAGGAAACTTCAATGGTACCTAAAAAGTGTCTGGACACAACATTGCCACAGCCTGGAAACAATGATTTCTCTCATTCCCTTCCTGCAACAGGAGTTTCGATGGTGGGCAAAGGCTTGTCACCAAAACAAGGGACAGCCATTCTCAATACCCCCAGCCAGGCAGAACCTTAAAACGGATGCATCAGATTATGCCTGGGAGGCCCACATGGCAGGACATATCAATCAAAAGGAGATGCTAGCTGTTCAAAATGCCCTGATAGCCTTCAAGGACCTAATTCATCTGGGACAACTTCTGATAAAGACAGACAACACCACGGTCATGTGGTACATAGACAAGCATGGGGGCACTCACTCTTACCTCCTTTGCAGACTAGCCATGGCTTTATGGGCACAGCATTGACTTACCAAGTTCATCTGCAGGCAAAATTCCTGCCAGGAAAGGAAAATATTGTAAGTAGAAACCTCATGGATCCCCATGAGTGGCACCTGGATCCACGAGTCTTTAGCATGATAACAAAGAAATGGGGACGCCCCGACATAGATCTGTTTGCCTCCCCTCACAACAATCAACTAAAAAGATTCTGCACAAGGACTTATCACAGACAAGCATGGAAAGTGGACGCCTTATCTTTCAGCTGGACAAACCGATCAGTATATGCCTTTCCTCCACTGCCTCTCCTCTCCAAAGTACTCCTAAAGGTCAGACAGGAGAAACCAGAAATTATTCTGATTGCCCCAGACTGGCCACGCCAGTACTGGTATCCAGTCTTAAGGAACTTGTCTCAATGCCCAACCTGGACCTTACCTCAAATACCTCATCTACTGTCCCAACAAAACAATCAGATTCTGCACCGCCAACTCAGGACTCTAAATGTGGCAGCATGGCGGATAATGTAGCCATACAAAGCACACCTCTCAGTAAAGTTGTGATGGATGTCATTTTAGAAGCCAGAAGGCCTAGTACTAGAAAATCCTATGTTGGAAAATGGAAGAGATTTTGTGCTTGGAACCAAGCTCAATGAACTGATACAGCTGTCTCAAATATTCAGATTTTGCAATACTTAACTGAGGTGCTGGACCAAAGGCCCATCTTTCTCACCAATTAAAATCCATGCCTCTGCCATTTCGGCTCATTACAATACAGAGCCACCACTCTTTTTCTCATCCTTTATTAAGGCAGTACCTCAGAGGAGCCAAAAATGTAAGGCCTCCAAGGAGAACACCAACACCTGCATGGGACCTCAATTATGTCTTGGAAAAACTCATCTTACCTCCTTTTGAGCCAGCTGGTACTGCAGATACAATGTTTTTATCTTGGAAAACAGCTCTGCTCCTAGCAATAACATCTGCAAGACGAGTGTCAGAGCTACAGGCTCTCATGGCTGTGGAACCCTTCATCATTTTTTATCCAGACAGGGGTCCCTCTGAGGACAAACCCTACATGTATGCCTAAGGTAGTATCCAGTGTAGCCCTTAACCAAACTGTTCATTTGCCAACTTTTTATCCAAATCCACAGAACAAGGGGGAGAAAATTCTGCATTCTTTGGACGTACACAGACAACTTAGATTCTACTTGGATACAAGTTTTCAGAAAGACAGAACAATTACTAGTGGCATATGCTGCAGGATCACAAGGAAAGGCCATCTCCAAGCAGACTATTTCAAAGTGGATAGGTCACTGCATTCGTTTCTGCTGCTCTCAGCATGGCAAACCTGTGCCTAAGGACATTAGGCCACATTCAACCAGAGCTGCAGCTTTTCACAGAGGAGTACCAACCAAAGACATTTTAGAGGCTGCTACTTGGAGTTCAGTGCATACCTTTACACAATATTACAATTTGCCACTTCACTGTAAATCCAGGGCAGGCTTTGCCACTGCAGATGTTCATCGTGTTACCCTGCTGCAGTCATCACACATGGGTTATCCTGCCGTCAGGCGGTCCCGCAATCGGCCAGAGTTCCAAAGTCTTGGTCCGACTTCGGTTGCTGTTGCTTCTTCCCTGACGTCAGTGCGCCATGGGTATATAAGAGGCATCCGATGCCATTTTCTTCAGTCTTTCTTGCTGTGCGGTGCCCGAAGCAGTTCGCAAGTGCCGGTTGGCCGACACCTGAGATTTTCGAATCGAATTTCAGCCCGAAGTCTTCAATAAAGCTAAGTACCCTATTGGGGAACCTTTTCTTGCCTCAGTCCGATGTCAGAAAAAGTTAACAATTGCATTTCTTGTGGGAAGCAAATACCTCATAAGGACTTCCATTCTTGTTTTATTCCTTGCCTAGGCCCAGACCATGATGTCACAGGTTGTCGGTTTTGTGCTAGGTTCAATAAACGAACTATCAAACGTCGTTTTGATTTCGCACAACATTACTTTGGTAGGAAATTTAATTATACCATGCCGTCGGAGCAGCCGACGACCGGCACGCATAAAAAACCGCAAGGATAAGGACAGGCAGCCTAGAACCAAGCCAGACTCCGAGGCCTCTGCTGGGCCTGTTGCCGGTTCTCCGGTTTTCAGTGAGGCGCCTACGCAGCCCCTGACTACTGCAGAATTGGAACCCCAGACAGCTTCGGATTCTCAAACTGAGAGTACTAGGCCAACGCAAGCCATCTTCATTAGGCCCTTCCGACACCAGAGTAGAAGGAGATCCCAGTGCAGTAGAAACGCATTCGGTTGTAGAAGGTGTCTTCAGACCCGACTACACTCACCATTAAGTCTTATGCTAAGCTTAAAACTCCATTAAAACCTAAAAAGACTGTACATCAGTCTCCAGTTCAAGGCCTCATGCCTAAGAAACAGATGCTTAAGATGGCTGAAGATTTGATTACCCTAATCAGGGGTTCCCATCCCCCTCCAGACAAAAGGCCAAGACAAGAGGAGGATTATGCTTCCTCTGACCAGGTTTCAATTTCCTCAAATTCTTCTGAGGAACAGGATTACTCCTTTCCCCCTTATGAAGACTCTGATGCTGAAGACTCTATCCCCTCAGCATCCCTCCCTGAAGACTATTCCTTTGGGGAAACTTTACATACCATGAGGGAACATTTCCACTGGGAAGGCCAGGACTACTCTGATTCAAAGAAAAGGCTCCGAGAGTTCCTTTTACTTCCCCAGCACAGGCCACTTGCTATTCCTCCAGTTTTAGACATTGTGGATGATGTTTACTTAGAATCTAGTCTAAATCCAGACTCTCTACCTCCTGCTCCAGCCAAACCAGACCGATACTACAGAGTACCTGACTCACACAAATTCCTTTATAAAAGCCCTGTTGCTGACACACAAACAATTTCCCAGGGTCCCAAAGGGGCTAAGGCTTCTATGGCTAAAAATCCTGTACCCCCTGAAAGGGATTCCAGGGCACTAGATAGATGGGGAAAGAAGGTATACACCTCAGCTACTCTAGCTATGAGAGCATCAAATTGTCAGTTTCACATGCTGAAATATCAGCAATTCCTAATGTCTCAATTAAAACAAAAGATGAGCACGCATTCTGAACATTCTGAATTCAAGGAAATGCAGGATCTGTTGCATGCAGCTGAACAGGTGGGCAAACATACTTTACAATGTGGATTTGATTCATTGGAAGCTTCCTGTAGAGCTACAGAGGGTGTCTTCAAACCTATTCAGTTAAGCATTAAACCCTCAGCTAAGTCTAAGCCTCCTTTAAAGTCAAAGAAACAAATGCAGCATTCTCCAGGACAGGCCTCCATGCCTAAGAAACAAATGCTCAAAATGGCCGAAGACCTAATCACTCTGATCAGGGGGTCCCATCCCCCTCCTGATAAAAGGCCTAGACAGGATGCAGACTATGACTCATCCGACCAGGTGTCCATCTCTTCTGATTCATCCTCAGACCTAGGATACTCTTTACCCCCTTATGAGGATTCTGATGCTGAGGAATCAATTCCATCAGCCTCACTGCCTGAGGACTGCTCCTTTGGGGAAACCCTACATACCATGAGGGAGCATTTCCACTGGGAAGTCCAGGATTACTCAGAATCCAAGAAAAGGCTCAGAGACGTCCTTTTATTACCTCAACACAGACCCCTTGCTATTCCGCCAGTATTAGATATTGTGGAGGATGTGTATACTGAATCCAGCTTAAATCCTGATTCCTTACCTCCAGCCCCAGTTAAACCTGACAGATACTACAGAGTCCCTGACTCTCATAAATTTCTGTATAAAAGCCCTGTAGCTGACCCTGAAACTATTTCTCAGGGACCCAAAGGAGTTAAGGCCTCATCAGCCAAGAATCCAGTTCCCTCTGACAGAGATTCCTGAGCATTAGACAGATGGGGAAAGAAAGTATATACTTCTGCAACTTTAGCAATGAGAGCCTTAAATTGCCAGTTTCACATGCCCTTTGGCTTATCTACTGCGCCCAGGGTCTTCACAAAGTGCCTGGCACCAGTAATTGCATTTTGCAGACAGAAAGGAATTAAAATTTGTCCGTACCTGGACGACTGCCTGATTCAAGCAGAGAGCAAGGACATTCTTCTAAAGCATCTGGTGTTTGTAAAAAAGTTAAGTTGCCTGGGGTACACAGTAAACGAAAATAAATCAAAACTAGTGCCCTCACAAGAGATTATATTCCTGGGTGCCAGCTTGTACACAACGGCCCAGATGGCTTATCTCACGCCAGACAAACAAGGACAACTGATTCAATACTTTCAATTGATGGCAACAAAGACCCAACTCCCTGCAAGAAAAATTCTGCAGGCCTTGGGTTACATGGCATCCTGCATACTACTAATTCCATATGCCAGACTGCATATGAGGAAACTACAATGGTACCTAAAGAATGTATGGTCTCAACACTGTCAAAGTTTGGAAACAGTTATACCACTAATCCCTTGCCTTCAACAGGAGTTTCAGTGGTGGGCTCAAGCTTGTCACCTCAACAAGGGACAGCCTTTTACACAACCCACAGCCAGGCAAACACTGGCAACAGATGCATCTGATTACGCCTGGGGAGCACACATGGCAGGCAAATGTATTCAGGGCACGTGGCCCGCAGAACAAAGGCATCTTCACATCAATCAAAAAGAGATGCTAGCTATACAAAATGCGCTTATAGCTTTCAAGGACCTGCTGCATCCAGGACAACTACTACTAAAGACAGACAACACCACAGTTATGTGGTACATAAACAAGCAAGGGGGCACTCACTCCTACCCCCTATGCAGACAAGCTGACCTTGTGGAACACAGCTATAAACCTTCAAGTTCATCTGCAAGCACAATTCCTGCCAGGAGAGAAAAACACACTGGCAGACGACTTAAGCAGAAACATCATGTATCCCCACGAATGGGAGTTGAATCCACAAGTATTCAGAATGATAACACAGAAATAGTGGAGCCCGGACATAGATCTGTTTGCATCCCCAATAAACTGCAAGCTACAAAAATTCTGCACAAGGAGTTACCATCCACAAGCATGGAAAGTGGATGCCCTCTCATTCAGCTGAGAAGAACCTACAAGTATACGCTTTCCCACCACTACCTCTCCTGCCAAAGGTACTCATAAAAGCCCGGCAGGAAGAGCCAAAGATGATCCTGATTGCACCAGACTGGCCACGCCAGCACTGGTACCCAATCTTAACGAGCTTAGCACAAGAACCACCCTGGATTTTGCCTCAAATCCCACATCTGCTGACTCAGCACAACAAACAAATACTACATAGCCAGCTAAAGACCTTAAACCTAGCTGCATGGAAGATTCCTTAGTCAAGCAAGCAATGCCTGTCTCCAAAGCTGTTATGGATGTCATTCTGGAGGCCAGAAGGCCTAGTACCAGGAAAGCCTATTCGGATAAATGGAAGAGATTCTGTGCCTGGAACCAAGCTCACAGCCTTGACCCTCTTGTCCCAAACATTCCTCAGATACTACAATACTTAACTGAGATGCTGGACAAAGGCCTCTCCTTCTCATCCATCAAGATCCACAACTCTGCCATCTCTGCTCATTACAACACGGATCCACCAATTTACTCTAATCCTCTGTTAAAACAGTACCTCAGAGGGGCTAAAAACATAAGACCGCCCCGTAGAGCACCTACTCCAACTTGGGACCTCAACTTTGTTTTGGAGAAGCTAACTTTACCCCCTTTTGAGCCAGCCAACACAGCAGAATTAAAATATATCTCTTGGAAAACTGCTCTGCTCCTGGCAATAACATCAGCACTAAGAGTTTCAGAATTACAGACACTAATGGCAGTGGAACCTTTCCTCATTTTCCACCAGGACAGGGTGTCTTTACGAACTAACCCAACCTTTATGCCAAAGGTGGCATCCAGTGTGGCTCTAATCCAAACTATTCACCTGCCAACTTTTCATCCTAAACCACAGAATAAAGGGGAGAGACTACTGCACTCTTTGGACATTCACAGGTAGTTATGCTTCTACTTGGACAAAACCAAAGCTTTCAGAAAATCTGAGCGATTATTGGTAGCATATGCTGCAGGAGCACAGGGAAAAGCCATTTCAAAACAGACTATTTCAAAATGGATAGGACATTGTATATGTTTCTGCTATACATACCATGGAAAACCTGTACCTAGCAGCATTAGATCTCACTCCACCAAGGCAACAGCCACTTCAACTGCCTACTTCAGGGGAGTACCTACTAAGGATATTTTGGAAGCAGCAACTTGGAGTTCTGTATACACCCTCACCAAGCATTACCATCTGCCTCTATACTCTAAATCCAGAGCTGGCTTCGCCACTGCAGTGCTGCAGGGCCTTATAGCCACCCCTAATGCCTTATAGGACCAGCCACCCTTCCTCAGCTTTGGGATTCTACCCAAGTGTAATGACTGCAGCAGTGTAACATGATGAACAAAGTACAGTTTTGTACCTACCATAAATGTAGATGTTCGAGTGTATACACTGCTGCAGTCCAGGTTACCCTCCCTCCTTCCCCTCTTACTGGCTGGTACGTACCTATGTCTTCTACCCTTACTACCTATGAGGAGTATTTGCTGGTAGCTGTAAGTTGTTTTTTGTTTTTCTTATGTATGTTTTATTAGCAATTGGAATTGCCTACCTATTTAGAGGCACTTGACATCTGGGGCAAGAAAAACTGAAGAAAATGGCTTCTGCTGCATCTTATATACCCCTGTCGCACTGATGTCAGGGAAGAGGCAACAGCAACCGACGCCGGACCAAGACTTTGGAACTCAGGCCACCTGGGGAACCGCCTGACGGCAGTCTAACCCAAGTGTAATGACTGCAGCAGTGTATACACTCAAACATCTACATTTATGGTAGGTACAAACCTGTACTTTGCCTGGGGTACACAGTAAACGAAAAGAAATCAAAATTAGTGACCTCACAAGAGATAATATTCCTGGGTGCCAGCTTGAACACAGCGGCCCAGATGGCGTATCTCACGCCAGACAAGCAAGGACATCTGACTCAGTATTGTCAATTGATGGCAACAAAGACCCAACTCCCTGCAAGAAAAATTCTGCAGGCCTTGGGTTACATGGCATTTTGCATACTACTAATTCCATATGCCAGACTGCATATGAGGAAACTACAGTGGTACCTCAAGAGTGTATGGTCTCAACACTGTCAAAGTTTGGAAACAGTTATACCACTAATTCCTTGCCTTCAACAGGAGTTTCGATGGTGGGCTCAAGCTTGTCACCTCAACAAGGGACAGCCTTTTACTCAACCCACAGCCAGGCAAACACTGACAACAGATGCATCTGATTACGCCTGGGGAGCACACATGGCAGGAAAATGTATTCAGGGCGAGTGGCCCGCAGAGCAAAGGCATCTTCACATCAATCAAAAAGAGATGCTAGCTGTACAAAATGCACTTGTAGCATTCAAGGACCTGCCGCATCCAGGACAACTACTACTAAAGACGTACCGCACCACAGTTATGTGGTACATAAACAAGCAAGGGGGCACACACTCATACCCCCCCTGCAGACAAGCCATGACCTTGTGGAACACAGCTCTAGACTACCAAGTTCATCTACAAGCACAATTCCTTCCAGGAGAGAGAAACACAATGGCAGACGACCTAAGCAGAAATATCATGGATCCCCACGAATGGGAATTGAATCCGCAAATATTCAGAATGATAACAAAAATGGTGGAGCCCGGACATAGATATGTTTGCATCCCCAATAAACTGCCAGCTGCAGAAGTTCTGCACAAGGAGTTACCATCCATAAGCATGGAAAGTGGATGCCCTCTCATTCAGCTGGAAAACCTGCAAGTATACACTTTCCCACCTTTATCTCTCCTTCCAAAGGTACTCATAAAAGCCAGGCAAGAAGAGCCAAAGATGATCCTGATTGCACCAGACTCTCTACGCCAGCATTGGTACCCAATCTTAAAGAACTTGGCACAAGAACCACCCTGGATTTTGCCTCATATCCCACATTTGCTGACACAGCACAACAATCCGATACTTCACAGCCAGCTAAAGACCTTAAACCTAGCTGCATCGAAAATTCCTTAGTCAAGCAAGCAATGCCTCTCTCCAAAGCTGTTATGGATGTCATTTTGGAGGCCAGAAGGCCTAGCACCAGGAAAGCCTACTCGGCTAAATGGAAGAGATTCTGTGCCTGGAACCAGGCGCACAGCCTTGACCCTCTTGTCCCAAACATTCCTCGGATACTTCAATATTTAACTGAGATGCTGGACAAGGGCCTCTCCTTCTCATCCATCAAGATCCACGCCTCTGCCATTTCTGCTCATTACAACACGGATCCACCAATTTTCTCTAATCCTTTGCTCAAACAGTACCTCAGAGGGGCTAAAAACATAAGACTGCCCCGTAGAGCACCTACTCCAACTTGGGACCTCAACTTTGTTTTGGAAAAATTATCTTTACCTCCTTTTGAGCCAGCTAACACAGCAGAATTAAAATATATCTCTTGGAAAACTGCTCTGCTACTGGCAATAACATCAGCACGAAGAGTTACATAATTACAGGCACTAATGGCAGTGGAACCTTTCCTCATTTTCCACCAGGGCAGGGTGTCTTTAAGAACTAACCCAACGTTTATGCCAAAGGTGGTGTCAAGTGTGGCTCTAAACCAAACTATTCACTTGCCAACTTTTTTATCTAAAACCACAGAACAAAGGGGAGAGACTTCTACATTCTTTGGTCGTTCAGACAGTTGCGCTTCTACTTGGACAAAACCAAAGCTTTCAGAAAATCTGAGCAATTATTGGTAGCGTATGCTGCAGGAGCACAGGGAAAAGCCATTTCAAAACAGACTATTTCAAAATGGATAGGACATTGTATAGGTTTCTGCTATAAACACCATGGGAAACCTGTACCTAGCAGCATTAGATCTCACTCCACCAGGGCAACAGCCACTTCAACTGCCTACCTCAGAGGAGTACCTACGAAGGATATTTTGGAAGCAGCAACATGAAGTTCTGTGCATACCTTCACCAAGCATTACCATTTGCCTTTATACTCCAAATCCAGAGCTGGCTTTTGCCACTGCTGTGCTGCAGGGCCTTATAGCCACCCCTAATGCCTTATAGAAACAGCCATCCTACCTCAGCTTTGGGATTCCACCCAAGTGTAATGACTGTAGCAGTGCAACACGATGAACATAGCACAGTTTTGTACCTACCATAAATGTAGATGTTAGAGTGTAAACACTGCTGCATTCCAGGCTACCCTCCCTCCTTCCCCTCTTACTTGCTGGTACGTACCTAGGTCTTCTACCCTTTACTACCTATGGGGAGTATTTGCTGGTAACTGAAAATTGTTGTTTGCTTTTCTTTTCTATACTTTACTAGCAATTTGAATTGCCTACCTATTTGGGGGCACCTGACATCTGGGGCAAGAAAAACTGAAGAAAATGGCGTTGGCTGCATATTATATACCCTTGTCGCACTGCTGTCAGGGAGGAGGTGACAGCAACTGATGCTGGACCAAGACTTTGGAACTCAGGCCGACTGAGGAACCGACTGACGGCAGGATATCCCATGTGTAATGACTGCAGCAGTGTTTACACTCTAACATCTACATTTATGGTAGGTATAAAACTGTACATTTCACCCCTCCGCACATACACAAATCATGTGTTTTTATAGTACTATTCCACAGTTTGTGGGTATTGTTCTGGGACAGGTCGATTTAAGTAAAATTGGTTAAGTGTTTGCATCAGCTTTGTGTTCTGTATATAAAGATGGTATACTATCATTGCGGTGATGGCCAAGTTACTTTGCAAACTTGATAGATGCTGCTACTGGGAAAGATGCAAGTGATTTTGCCCTTGTAGATGAAAAAGAAAGAACTGTTAGTAGGGGCTACCACTGTGAAAATTTGGTAGCAATGTTAAGTAGTACATTGCTTTGAATGGGGCTTTAGGACTGATGCATACCTGGGGAAAGAACAGACTTAATAGAATGCTAAAATTGGTTGAAGGTGTTTGAGTACTGATGCTGCAGGGATGCATATAGTATTTGCCTTGAGAATTAGTAAGGCAAGACTTCATATTGCAAAGCTGGTGTTTTTTTAGTGTTACTGTCTGTGTAGCTAGTTCTTGAATTTAAAATCTCGCTAGGCAGAATTTTGTTCCTTTGTTGTTTTTATTTATTTATTCTTTTTGGGGGGGTGGAGCTATAGGATAGAATGTTGCCATATTTTCTATATTTGAACCTGTACAGTTCAGTTTAGAACACTAAGAGTAGTAAAGAAATGCACTGCACAGCCTAATTTTAATGTCCGTGGGACATCAAGCTGTGACAGAGGTAAGCATTTCTTTGAGTGTGTTCATGCAGACGTTGAATTCTATCCAGTTGGTTCTAACTGATGAGATGCAGAGAAATGAGATTGTGTTCTACAGAAGATGGAAGAGTGGCCTTTTGCAGAATCTGCTATTGTACTAGTTGCTGAGAATTGAGAGTTACTATCTCTGATCTGGTCTGAGATTGATTAATACTTTCAGTTCTTACCTGACAGGCCAAAATGTTTGTTGCTGTATACCGACTCAAGTAAATGTCGGTGAGGGATGAAGTTCCCTAAGAGAATGCGCTCATTATGGATATTATTAACTAACCAAAGTAGGGTAGGCTCCACTAAGTCTTTTTGATGATCTGATTCCTGACTGTGCTGAAAATAAAGATTTACAGGATTTAATGCAGTCTGCTGAACAAGTTTGAAAACATACTTTGCAATGTGGTTTGGATTCATTAGAGGCATCTTACAGGGCTGCTGTCACTGGGTCTGTACTTAGAAGACATGCTTGGCTTAAGGAGCAATCTTTGCCAGATCATGTTAAAGCTAAATTACTGGATGCTCCCTTAAACCAAGACTGCCTGTTTGGCAACAAACAGAAGTACTTAAAAAGATGGAGGAAAAAGCTAAATATGTGCAAACTGTTAAAGATTTCCTGCAAGTACAGCCTCCTAGATTTAGTAGGCATTGGCCCTCTAAGAATTGGTTATTTCCTGCCTCTTCCAGGCCTTCTCAGTCCAAACCCAGAACCAGCAGAGCACCCAGTCTTCAGTCCCAAGGTACTCACAGGCCTAAGCAGTGGGGGGCTCCCACTTCCAAAGCAGGGCGTAGTAAGACTCCCCCTATGGTAAACTGTTGCAGTGACTTAACTTTAAACATTCCAAGCCCTGCTCAACTGACTGTTCCTTTAGGGGGAAAGATTGCCCTGCAATCAAAAAATTGGGAACTCATTACCCATGACAAATGGGTTAAAATATAGTTTCCCAAGGATACAGATTCCACTTTCACTCCTTACCAACCCCAAACGGTTGGTCAGACCTACCCCCAATTCAGTAGGCAGAGGCTCAAAAGCAAGTTCTTTCTCTTTTAAGCATCAGGGCTATTCAACCTGTCCCAGAAGAAGAATGGGGGCAAGGTTTTTGCTCAAGACCTTTCCTGGTACCCGGAAAGGACACTTCCTGGTGTCCTATCCTGGACCTGTCTATCCTAAACACATTTTGGTAATCCCAAAATGCAAGATGCTAACTCTTCATCAGCTGCTTCCCATGCTAGGCAAAGATGCTTGGTTGGCAACACTGGATTTAAAGTAAGCCTACTTGCACATCCCAATAAGGGAATCTTGTAGAAGATACCCAAGCTTCAGAGCAGGCTATATGCACTATCAGTTCTCTGCACTGCCCTTTGGCTTATCTACTGCACCCAGGGTATTCACAAAGTGCCTAGCTCCAGTCATTGCATTTTGCAGGCAAAGAAATATTCATATATACCCATACCTGGACGATTGTTTAATTCAGGCAGAAAGCCAGGCCATACTATTAAATAATCTGGCATTTGTAAAGAAATTGCTAACGTCTTTGGGGTACACCATAAACAAAAAGAAATCACATCTTGTACCCTGCCAACAAATTGCCTATGGTGTCAACATTCTCAGGATCTAGAATCAATGATTCCTATCATACCTTGTCTACAGATAAAGTTCCTTTGGTGGACAGAGGCCTGCCACCAAAACAAGAGGCTGCCATTCACTCTACCCCTGCCGCCCAAACCCTAACAGACACATCAGGCTATGCATGAGGGGCTCACTTGGCAGGGCAGTGCATTCAGGGCAAATGAACAGCAGGCCCAGTTTACACCGTATTCTTCAATACTTAACTGAGATGCTTCACAAGGGCCTTTTCTTTTCCTCCATCAAAATTCATGCTTCAGCCATTTCAGCTCATTACAATACAGAACCCACCCCTCTTCTCTCATCCACTGCTGAAGCAATTCCTCACAGGGGCCAGAAACTTAAGACCACCCAGGAGAGCCCCTACTCCAGCCTGGGACTTGTAGCTGGTCCTGTTGCTATCTAATTACCTCCTCCCATCCTTAGCTTTGGGAATCTACCCAAATGTTATGACTGTAACAGTGAAACGCGAAGAACATAGTACAGTTGTGTACACTTAGCATAATGAGTGTATTCACTGTTGCAGTCGTGGTTACCCTCCCTTCAGCCCCCTGACGTCTATTGACTATACCTCTATTTTTTACTATGCTTAAAGCTTTTTGGTGTATTTCCTTTTTTATTGGAGGTGTAACCTTGTATTTAATTGCTTCCCATTATGGGAGCACCTGACATCTGGGGCAAGAAAAACTGATGTAATGGCGTCTGCTGCTTGCTTTATATCCCTGACTACCCGACGTCATGGAAGATGAGACCGCAACCGACCCAGGACTTTGATAATCAGGCCGACTGAGGGCTACTGCAGGCAGATAACCCAAATGTGATGACTGCAACAGTGAGTACACTCGAACATCTACATTTATGGTAAGTGTACACAACTGTACTATCTGAAGTAGTTTACTTCATTTGATCTTCAACCTTTGGGTATTGGATCCGTAACGGATCCGAGCCGGCAACTTCACAAGCATCTGCTCCAAGCTCCAAGCTTCTCCCCTACCCATAATACACCACTACTTTCCAACCCTCCGATCTAGTTTGTCGCGGCTTCCAACGCATTGTGATTCCTGACCTCCAGGTTGTGAGTAGGTTTTTTAAAGTGTTTTTTCCCCTGTTTATGTTTAGTGTGTCTGCTGGTAGCATAGGATGTTCATTGTGTTACCCTGCTGCAGTCATCACACTTGGGTTATCCGGTCGTCAGGCAGTCCCGCAGTCTGCCTGAATTCCAAAGTCGTCGTCCGGCGTCGGTTGCTGTCGCTTCTTCCCTGACGTCAGTGCGCCAGGGGTATACAAGAGGCATCCGACGCCATTTTCTTCAGTCTTTCTTGCCGCGCGGTGCCCGAAGCAGAAGCAGTTCGCAAGTGCCGGTCGGCCGACACCTGAGATTTTCAAATCGAATTTCAGTCCGAAGTCATCAAAGCTAAGTACCCCGTTGGGGAACCTTTTCTTGCCTCAGTCCGATGTCAGAAAAAGTTAACAATTGCATTTCTTGTGGGAAGCAAATACCTCATAAGGACTTTCATTTTTATTGTATACCTTGCCTAGGCCCAGACCACGACGTCATTGGTTGTTTGTTTTGTGCTAGGTTCAATAAGCGAACTATAAAGCGACGCTTTGATTTCGCCCGACACTACTTCAGTAGGAAATTTAATTACACTATGCAGTCGTAGCAACCGACTACCGGCGTGCATAAAAATGCAAATATAAAGACAGGCAGCCTAGATCCAAGCCAGTTGCCGGTTCTCCGGTTTCCTGTGATGCGCCTACGCAGCCCCTGGCGACTGCAGAATCTGAGCCCCAGACCGCTTTGGATTCTCAAGCAGAGTTTTCTAGGCCGACGCAGCCATTTTCTTTAGGCCCTACTGACAACATTGCAGAAGAAGCCGGTGCTGCAGAAACACCTTCGGTTACAGAAGGTGTCTTCAGACCGACTACTCTCACCATAAAATCTTATGCTAAGCTTAAGACTCCTCTAAAACCAAAAAAGACTGCACATCAGTCTCCAGTTCAAGGCCCCATGCCTAAGAAACAGATGCTTAAAATGGCTGAAGATTTAATTTCTTTAATCAGGGGTCCCCCCCCCCCCCAGACAAAAGGCTTAGACAAGAGGAGGATTATGCCTCTTCTGATCAAGTGTCTATTTCCTCAGGCTCCTCTGAGGAACAGGATTACTCCTTTTCCCCTTATGAAGATTCTGATGCTGAAGATTCCATTCCCTCAGCTTCTCCCCCTGAAGACTATTCCTTTGGGGAAACCTTACATACCATGAGGGAACACTTCCACTGGGAAGGTCAGGACTACTCTGACTCAAAGAAAAGGCTCCGAGAGTTTCTTTTACTCCCCCAGCACAGACCACTTGCTATCCCTCCAGTTTTAGACCTTGTGGATGATGTTTACTTAGAATCTAGTCGAAATCCAGATTCTCTGCCTCCTGCTCCAGCCAAACCCGATAGATATTATAGAGTGCCTGAATCGCACAAATTCCTTTACAAAAGCCCTGTTGCTGACCCAGAGACAATCTCCCAGGGTCCCAAAGGGGCTAAGGCTTCTATGGCTAAAAATCCTGTACCCTTTGAAAGGGACTCCAGAGCACTAGATAGGTGGGGAAGAAGGTTTACACCTCAGCTACTCTAGCTATGAAAGCATTAAATTGTCAATTTCACATGCTGAAATACCAGCAATTCCTAATGTCTCAAATAAAACAAATGATGAGCACGCACCCTCAACAGTCTGAATTCAAGGAAATGCAGGATCTGTTGCGTGCAGCTGAACAGGTGAGTAAACATACTTTACAATGTGGATTTGATTCCTTGGAAGCTTCCTGTAGAGCAGCTGTTACTGGGTCTGTTATACGTAGGCATGCTTGGTTAAAGGAACAAACTCTGCCTGATCATGTTAAAGCAAAGTTACTAGATACACCCTTACAGCAGGATGTCTTATTTGGGGTTAAAGCAGAAGAGGTTTTAAAGAAAATGGGAGGATAAGGCAAAATCTATGCAGACGGTCAAAGATTTCTTACAGGTACAACCCCCATGCTTCAGCAGAAATTGGCTAGCAAAAAATTGGTCCTTTCCAGCTTCTGACAGACCACAGAGGGGTAAATACAGACGCCCAAGGGGCAGAGGACAAGCACAAGTCCCTTACAAACCTCGCCAATGGGGCACTGCAATACAGAAGGGAGGAGAAGACGGGTCCCAAACTACTAGAAGACAAACACAATGACTTAAACCTTAGACTGCCAAGCAAAAATCTCTTGGCAGCTCCCTTGGGAGGAAAATTAACATTTTTTACAGACAACTGGCGCATCGTCACAAAGGACAAATGGGTCCTAGACATTATCTCACAAGGATACAGATTCCATTTCCACACCTTGCCAAGGATAAAAGGAATGCCAAACTTGCCACAAAATCAATGGGCAGAGGCACAAAAACAAATTACAGCTCTCATGGACATGAGAGCCATTCAGCTGGTACCTATACAAGAGCAAGGCCAAGGATTTTACTCAAGGCTCTTTCTAGTCCCCAGAAAGGACAATGCTTGGAGACCCATTCTGGACCTTTCAGTTCTAAACACCTTCTTGCAAGTACCCAAATTCAAGATGCTAACACTACAGCAGCTTCTTCCCATGTTGGGCAAGAAAGCTTGGCTAGTAACGTTGGACCTCAAGGAGGCATACCTGCATGTCCCTATCAGACAAAATTGCAGAAGATACTTCCGTTTCATTGCAAGTTCAAACCATTACCAATTCTCTGCACTGCCCTTTGGCTTATCTACTGCACCCAGGGTCTTCACAAAATGCCTGGCACCAGTAATTGCATACTGCAAACAAAGAGGAATTCAAATATGCCCATACCTGGAGGACTGCCTCATCCAAGCAGAAAGCAAGGACATTCTCTTACATCATCTGACTTTTGTAAAACACCTTCTAAGTTGCCTAGGTTACACAGTAAACGAAAAGAAATCAAAAGTAGTGCCCTCACAAAATATGACATTCTTGGGTGCCAGCTTGAATACAACGGCCCAGATGGCTCATCAGACGCCAGACAAACGACTACAACTAGCTCAATACTTCAAAATAATGGCAACAAAGACCCAACTCCCTGCAAGAAAAATTCTGCAGGCCTTGGACTTAATGGCATCTTGCATACTACTAATACCATTTGCAAAACTGCATATGAGGAAATTACAATGGTACCTGAAAAGCGCATGATCTCAACACAGCCACAGCTTGGAAACAATGATACCTCTCATTCCCTGCCTTCAACAGGTGTTTCTATGGTGGTCACAGGCATGTCACCTCAACAAGGGTCAGCCTTTGACCTTACCCCCAGCCAGGCAAACTATTATAGCAGATGCATCGGACTATGCCTGGGGGGCACACATGGCAGGGCGGTGAGTTCAAGGCATATGGACGATCAAAGGAATCTGCACATCAATCAAAAAGAAATGCTAGCTGTACAGAATGCTCTGACAGCCTTCAAGGACTTCTTACATCCAGGACAGCTTATAAGGACAGACAACACCACAGTAATGTGGTACATAAACAAACAAGGGGGTACACACTCCTACCCTCTATGCAGGCAAGCAGTGACCTTGTGGAACACAGCACTGGCTTACCAAGTTCAATTACAAGCTCAATTCCTGCCAGGAAAAAAGAACACATTGGCAGATGACCTAAGCAGAAACATCATGGCTCCACAAGTATTTGCAGTGATAACTCAAAAATGGGGGCGCCCATAGTTTTGGGGGTTGGCAAGCAGGTCTATCAGCTATCAAAATTTTGCACAAGGACATTTCACTATCAAGCTTGGAAAGTGGACGCACTCTCATTCAGTTGGAAAATGCTGACAGTATATGCCTTCCCTCCATTGCCCCTTCTCACAAAGGTGCTGCTGAAAGTCAGGATGGAGAGACCTCGAATGATACTCATTGCCCCGGACTGGCCACGCCGGCACTGGTACTAAGGAACATGGCTCAGGGCCCACCATGGATTTTACCACAAATTCCTCATCTGCTCACACAGCAAGGCAGTCAGATTCTACACAGCCAGCTCAAAACCTTACATTTGGCTGCATGGCAAATCACCTAAGCAACCAGCCAGCCCCTCTTTCACAAGCTGTTATGGATGTCATTATGGAGGCCAGGAGGCCCAGCACCAAGAAAGCCTACTCAGACAAATGGAAAAGATTTTGCGCCTGGAACCAAGCTAAAGGCCAAAATACCCTTCAGCCAGACATATCTCAGATTCTATAATATTTAACTGAGATGTTACACAAAGGACTTTCTTTTTCATCTGTTAAAATCCACGCCTCAGCTATTTCAGCTCACTACAACACGGATCCTCCATTATTTTCACATCCCACTTCTAAGGCAGTATCTCAGAGGGGCAAAAAACATTAGGCCTCCCAGGAGAGCGCCAACACCAACTTGGGACCTCAATTTTGTTCTGGAAAAATTTACGCTGCCACCTTTTGAGCCAGCTTTCTCAGCTGACTTAAAGTTTATATCATGGAAGACTGCCCTGCTGCTAGCAATTACTTCAGCTAGAAGAGTTTCAGAACTACAGGCACTAATGGCAGTAGAACCTTTCCTCATTTTTCATCAAGACAGAGTTTCTCTACGAACTAACCCCTCCTTTATGCCAAAGGTGGTATCCAGTGTGGCTCTAAATCAAACCATCCACTTACCCACCTTCTTTCCAAATCAACAGAACAAAGGAGAAAGACTCCTGCATTCCTTGGACATTCACAGGCAACTATGTTACTACTTGGATAAAACTAAGGCTTTCAGAAAGTCTGACTCAACTTCTTGTATCCTATGCTACAGCATGACAAGGAAAGGCTATCTCAAAACAGACCATTTCCAAATGGATAGGACATTGCATACATTTTTGCTACACCCATCATGGAAAACCAGTTCCTGCTAGCATAAGGCCCCACTCCACCAGGGCAGCAGCTACATCTACAGCCTTCCTCAGGGGGGTGCCAACCAAGGATATTCTGGAAGATGCAACTTGGAGTTCAGTACACACCTTCACCAAACACTATCACTTACCACTTTTCTCTAAGACTAGAGCTGGCTTCGCCACTGCAGTTTTGCAGGGCCTTCTAGCCTCCTCTAACCCTGTTTGACTCCACCTCCCATCCTTAGCTTTGCGATTCTACCCAAGTGTGATGACTGCAGCAGGGTAACACGAACATAGTACAGTTTTGTACCTTACATAAATGTAGATGTTAGAGTGTATACCCTGCTGCAGTCCAGGTTACCCTCCCTCCATACCCTCTGACTTAATTAAAACCTTTCAATACCCTAAAATCTGATACAACCTTTGTGGTGTATTTGCGTATAGCTGAGGGATGTTTTGTTTGTGCTAAACTTTTATTATTGGTACTATCTACTGACCATCTTTTGGGGGGGCACCTGACATCTGGGGCAAGAAAAACTGAAGAAAATGGCGTCGGATGCCTCTTGTATACCCCTGGCGCACTGACGTCAGGGAAGAAGCAACAGCAACCGACGCCGGGCCAAGACTTTGGAATTCAGGCCGACTGTGGGGACCGCCTGACGACAGGATAACCCAAGTGTGATGACTGCAGCAGGATATACACTCTAACATCTACATTTATGGTAGGTACAAAACTGTACTTTTCCTCCCTTCCTCCCCTTCGCTGGTGTGTCGAGTGTAGGTTCCTTTCCTTAGTTTTTAGGTAGTTTTGTAGTAGGACCCCCCCCCCCCCAGCCTTCTGTGTGCTTGTGGTTCTGTGTGTGTGGTGGTGAGTGGAGTGTGTTTTTTCTTCAGAATCTTTTCTTGTTTTTGGGACTAGTTATGGCTGATCTCCCTAAGCAAGTTTTCAAAAGATGCACTGATTGTGGCCACAAACTGTTACCTGCTGACGATCACACTCTGTATTCTTTGTTTGGGTGCTGCCCATCTGTCTAAGGACTGCACTATTTGCACGGGTTTTAACCAGCGAGCTCTTAAAGATCATAGGGCTAAACTAGTGATGAAGGGCTTGCTCCTTTCTACGGAGGCGGCCGCCTTCACTTCTGCTTCGGTCAAAGCTGCGGCTGTGACCGCCTCTCCTTCTACTCCCCCCCCCCCCTCCCCAGGCTGGGACTCATCCTCCTGCTTCTAAGCCTGTTGATGGGGAGAATAGAAAGGTCAGAGAGAAGGAGAGACAGCATAAGAGTGAGAAAAGAGGTCCCCGGACCTTTAGTCTCCGATCGGACCTCCCACCAAACTTCAGTATAGGTACCAACCTGACTCCCTCAGCTCCAATTTCCTAGATTTTCTCCAGAGCCGGAGGAGCCCAGGCCACCTTCTAGAACGTCGGCTCTTTGACCTGCCAGGTCTGAGGTCCGTGGCTTCGTCGCGGTCCACCCGCAATCTCTCTGAAGTTGACAGGGATAAAATGATGTGGAGATTTATTCGCACGTAAATTCAGATGGGAGACTTGCTGGTCCTTTTTCCCTCTGGAGGGGGGAGCTCACTTCCCTTTTTTACACCTATATCTCCTTCTCCTGATCCGAGCCCTGGTTTCAGAGTACATGGATTCGAGAGTTCACCCAGTCAGGGGGTTGGCGCCAACGTTACTTGTTTCCTAGACACTGGCAGCTGCTTGGAGCGTGTCAGATTCGACTAGTTCGGATCAGAGTGGCTCTGAGCCAGTGCCTGGGTGTCGGATCCGAGGGAGTGGAGCTTTTTCCGTTGGCTCTAACCTTTTCGGGTCACGGCAACCTCCTCGGAACTCCGTTTACTTCGGTCCCTGCTCTGATTCCCACGTTAGATCCGGGGAGAGTGGTTCCCCTGATGGTGTCCCAGGAAGCTCACTCTCCTTCGGCATTCGTCGTGGAAAGGGTTCTCACCAATGGATTGAGACTCCTGACTATATCCTCGGACCCTGCCCCGACTCCATCTGCTTTGTGTGTGAATCCCGTCATTTTACCACAGGGACAGCCGGTGCTCGAGGAGACCCAGACGGTTTCCCTTCAGGAAAAGCAAGTAGTTTGTGAGCCCCCTCCGCAAAGCCCCACCGGAGAGGTTCCTCGCAAGCATACGTACAAGAGGAGGCACTTGGACTCCTCACCAGAATCCCTCACTGAGGGCACTGATTTGGATGAATGGGAATGTTCCCCCAGATCACCGCCTGAAGAGGTCTCCTTTGGAGACCTCATGGAGATCTTGCGCCAGTGGGGAGGTTGGTCCATCCCAGAACCTTCCTCTGATGAATCTGTGTTCCTGGAGGCTTTCGGCATGGGCCCATCTACTTCCTGGGTGTCCCCTCCCATGGATCAATTAGTGGACTTGGTCACCTCGTGGGCTTAGAAGGAACCGGGCACTGTGGAACTAATTCTTAAATGACTGGACAAAATATTGAGCCTCCCTGCAGACAGACCGGCTTGGAATAAAGGGTCCCCTGTAGACGCTATGGTGGTAGCAGCCGCCACCAAGAAGGAATTTGCCCAAGAGAGTTCCTCAGTCCATCCTCCTGACCGTGAGTCTAGGATGATGGATCGGCTAGGGAAGTGGGTTTATGCGTCAGTGACCTTTTCTGTCAAGCCGCTGAACTGTCTGGCCCATGTTACTTGACTACAGCGTGACCTGGTTAAGGAACTGGCTAAGTTTTCCCCAAAGTCTATGTTGCAGGAGGACAGGGCTACATTCTGCACGAGGATTGCTACCTTGACAGCGGTTTCAAGTACATCTATGAGACTCCTCTCACACGCGACCGAATGAGCGGCTTGGGTGGCTGGGTCCAGCGTGTCCATGAGACGTAATGCCTGGCTCAGATTGTGTCAGTTCATGGAACCCTTTAAGGTGTCTTTTGCGAATACCCCATTTGACGGCTCTTCCCTCTTTGGTAAGACCGTCCGTGACACCTTGGTCCAGAGTGAGAAAGACAGGAAGACACTGTCTGCCATCGGGATCCGCTTCTCGAACCCTCAGAGATCCTTTTCCTGGAATCAGAGAGGGCAAAAGAAGATGTGGTTCCAGAAGTCTCAGTATTCCTGGGACACTCGGGGGCCCTTCTTCCCCTGGAGGCAGAGGGGGGACAGGATAGACGCCGGCCCAGAGGCAGAGGGGGTCCGAGGAATTTTGGGTCTCAAGAACCGTTCTCGGACAGGCCTGGGCAGCAACCCTTGAGGGGTTGCCAGACTTCTCTGTTCTGGAGGCAGTCATGGGTCACCCGTTGTTGCACCTGGTGGCATCAGAGTCCATGTCATCAGACCTTTGGGTGCTTCAGATAATTTTCAGAGGCTATTCAGTCCCGTTTGTTGTTCTCCCTACACCTTACAAACACTTGTACCACCCACACAAAGGGAGGCAGCAGCGCTAGAGGTTTCCAAGCTGCTAAAGAAACAAGCTCTCGAACCCGCCCCCCCCCCCGCAGATCAGTCCAGATCGGGCATCTACTCCAGGTTCTTTTTGCTGCCAAAAGACTGGGGACATAGGGCCCATTCTGGACCTGTCTACTCTGAACCTGTCAGTTGCCAAAGAGAAGTTCTGGATGGTCACTTCACAGTCCATCGTGCTGTACCTGTAAGAGAGCGACTAGATGTGTTTGGTCGACCTCCAGGACGCCTACTATCACAGCTCCAGGAGGTTTCTCCACTACCAGCTAGGAGCCAATCATTAGCAGTTTTGAGTCCTACCCTTTGGTCTCACCACAGCCCCTGGGGTGTTCACCAAAGTTATGTCAGTAGTAGCGGCTCACCTGAGGCTTCAGGGGATTCAGGCCTACCCTTACCTGGACGACTGGCTCCTTACTGCTTCCACCAAGCGTCCACTTTGTCGAACCAAAGACTATTTCCTACATCTTGCACACTATCTAGGGATTACAGTCAACACAGCCAAATCTCTTCTGAACCCTATCCAGGTGATAGAATACATAGGAGCACGGATAGACATGTTGCAGACAAAAGTTTTCCTGACCTCAGAGAGAGTTTGAAATTTAAGGATGCATGTCACCTTCATTTACCGATCTCATCTTCCCTCAGCAGAGTCTGTCTTATGGGCCCTAGGTTCTATGACAGCGACGATAACACTTCTACCATGTGTTCGATTACATATACGAGTACTTCAGTGGACTCTAGCGGTGCAGTTGTCTTTGGATCTTCTGTTGTCGCACCCGGTACACATCGGCAGAGTCTGCAGGTCGTTCCTTCTATGGTGGATGCAGTCTTCAGAAATCTTGTAGGGACGACCTTTTGTTCCAGCCTCTGCCCAAGCCACAGTGACCACAGATGCCTCCCAGCTAGAGTGGGGGGGCATTGTTCGGGAAGGACGGTCCAAGGCATGTGGTCCCCAATCGAAAACAGTTTGCATATAAAGGTTCTGGAGATGAGGGGGGTCTTTTTAGCATTGCAGGCCCTTCATGTCTTACTACCTCTGGGAACCATTGCAATCCAGTCAGACAAAATGTCGGTGGTCTGGTATATCAGCAAACAGAGGGGGACCAGATTTTACCCCCTTTGTTGCAAGGCCATGAGAGTTTGAGAATGAGCGATCTTCACTGGTCGATGTCCTTCATGGATGCATCTGCAGTCATAACAACTGGGTTGTCCTGTCGTCAGGCAGCCCTTCAGTCGGCCGGATTCCAAAGTCCGGGTCCGGCCTCGGCTGATGTCGCACTTCACCCGACGTCATCTCTGTTGGTCTTCGGGTATAAAGGCATCAGCCGACGCCATTTTCCTCAGTCTTTCTTGCCGCGTGGCGCCCGAAGCAGAAGCTGTTCGCAAGTGCCGGTCGGTCGGATCCAGAGATTACTTCTACCGAATACTACTTCGAAGACTTCTAAAGCTAAGTACCCCGTTGGGGACTCTTTCTTGCCTCAGCCGATGTCAGAAAAAGTTAATAATTGTTTAACCTGTGGGAAACAAATACCTCATAAGGATTTCCACTCTTACTGTCTGCCTTGTTTAGGCCCAGCCCACGACGTAGCAGCCTGTTCGGCCTGTGCTTCTTTCAACCGACGAACGCTTAGGCGTCGGTCGGAGTTTGCTGAACAGTTTTTCGGTTCTGATTTTGCGTATATTATGCCATCGGATCCTCCGACTACCCAAACTGCTAAAAAACGCAAAGATAAAGACCGACACTTGCGGTCCGCGGTTTCGGCCGAAACCATGGTTAAGCAAATCATGAGTGTCTCGGTTTCGCCGAAACCGAAAACTGATCAAAATACAGCATAATCTATCACTACCACTGAGGCCCCTGCTACTTCTCTTGAATCGGCCTCAGAAATTTTATCCACTACGGTGGTTGCCACTGACTTATCAGACACCATTCCCTTGGATGTGTCTACCCCAGCACGTGGTGCTGCTAGGCCTCCAGCAGCCATGTCCATTAAGGCCTTTGCCAGGGCCAAAGCAGCCAAAACTACTAGAACAGTGCCTGCTAAACCCCTACAACCCGGCCCTCTTCTAGTGCACAAATGCTTACTCTGGCAGAAGATTTAATTTCATTAATTAGGGTATCTCAATCTCACCCAGACAGGGCCTCTCAGCCCCCAGAGAAGAGACCTAGGGCAGAGCCCCGAGCCTGTGTCCTCTGATGATTCTGCTGATGAATCAGACATAACAGACCAGCCAGAGGCTCCTTTCTCCAATTTTGAAGACTCAGATGCTGAAGAATCCATTCCAGCTGCCTCCCCACCAGAAGAATTTTCCTTTGGGGAAACCTTACATGCCATGCGAGAGCAGTTCCAATGGCAGCAGCAGGATTTCTCAGACTCCAGAAAAAGACTGAGAACCTTTCTGCACCTTCCACAACACAGGCCCTTAGCTATACCTCCTGTGCTCTCTGTAGTGGATGATGCCTTCAATGATGTCTGCTCTGCACCAGATTCTTTACCTCAAGCCCCTGCCAAACCAGACATATTTTACAGGGTACCAGACACTCATCAACACCTTTACAAGGCCCCACTTGCAGACCCCGAAACTATATCCCAGGGTCCCAAGGCAGTAGCCGCGACCACAGCTAAAAACCCTATTCCTTCTGAAAGGGAAGCCAGGTCTCTAGACAGATGGGGCAAAAAGGTTTACACTTCAGCTACTCTCTCACCTGGAGCTTTAAACTGTCAGTTTCACATGATACAATACCAAGAGTTTATGCTTGATCAGTTAACAAAAAAGTTATCCTCTGATGAATCAATTGATAAGAAATATGTATTAGAAATGGTAAATAACATACAACAGGTTAGTAACCATTCCTTAAAATGTGGCTATGATGCACTGGAGGCTTCATTTAGATCAGCCATGACTGGCACAGTGATAAGAAGGCATGCATGGCTAAAGGAACAAGCTTTACCGGATCATGTTAAAGCTAAGTTATTAGATGCTCCTATGGATAAGACCAGCTTGTTTGGTACACCTGCCCAGCAGGTAATGAAGAAAATGGAAGAAAAGGCAAAATCTGTTCAAACGGTTAAAGATTTCTTGCAGGTCCAACCCCCAAGGTTTAGCAGGAACTGGCCTGCCAAAAATTGGTCCTTTCCTGACTCCACAAGATCCCAAAGGGGCAGGAATAGACGTTCCAGAGGCAGAAACCAATCCAGAGGAGGTGCCTACAGAGGACGACAGTGGCAAGGTAACAACAGAGGCACACACACAACCACTGCCACTACAACAACACAGCCACAGTGACTTAACTCTAAATCCGCCTACCAGGGAACAATTAGCAGCCCCATTAGGCGGCAAATTAACCTTATTTTCAAAGAACTGGCACTATATCACAAAAGACAAGTGGATTTTACAAACCATAGATCAAGGTTATCGGTTCCACTTCCACACTTTACCAGTCAAAAGAGGAATGCCAAATCTAACTCCAAATCAAAAAACAGAGGCTCTACAACAGATAATGCAGTTAGCAAACATGAGAGCTGTGGAAAGAGTGCCAACAACAGAACAAGGAAAGGGATTCTACTCAAGACTATTCCTAGTTCCAAGAAAGGAAAAAAGTTGGAGACCTATTCTCGACCTGTCCACCTTAAATACATACATCATTGTCCCAAAATTCAAAATGCTGACCCTACAGCAACTTCTTCCCATGCTGGGCAAGGAGTGTTGGCTGGTAACTCTAGATCTCAAGGAGGCATACCTGCACGTCCCCATTCGACCAATCTGCAGAAGATACCTCAGATTTCTTGCAGGATCAGAGCATTATCAATTCTCAGCATTGCCCTTTGGCTTATCTACTGCGCCAGAGTATTCACAAAATGCCTGGCATCAGTAATCGCCCACTGCAGACTACAGGGAATTCAAATTTACCCATACCTGGACGACTGCCTGCTACAAGGGGACAACAAAAGCAAGCTGACAACAGATTTACAAAGGGTCATTTACTTGCTACAAGCACTGGGATACACAGTCAATTTACAAAAATCAAGGCTGATCCCATCCCAGACAAGGACATTCTTGGGCTGAATTGGACACAGCAAAACAAATGGCTTTCCTAACTGCAGAAAAACAGAGAACTCCCTCTTTACTTCTTGGCACTAACAAAACAGATCAAGTTAACAGCAAGAAAAGTACTGCAGGCCTTGGGCTTCATGGCATCATGCATAATCTTGGTTCCACTTGCCAGACTACATATGAGAAAACTACAGTGGTACCTAAAGAATTTATGGTCCCAACACAGGCACAGCCTAGAAACAGAAATTCCACTAATTCCATGCTTAAAACAGGAGTTCCTATGGTGGGCTCAAGCATGCCAGTCAAACCCAGGGCTACCCTTTCGCAGATGTCAAGCAAGCCAGACCATCACAACAGACGCTTCAGACCTAGGATGGGGGCCCACATGCTGGACAAATGCGTGCAAGGATTGTGGACGCAGGATCAACTTCACCTGCACATCAACCTAAAAGAAATGCTGGCAGTAAAACTGGCAATCCAAAACTTCAGACCATTTCTCAGAGGGCCAGTTGATGATAAGGACAGACAACACCACAGTCATGTGGTACATCAACAAACAGGGAGGCACTCATTCATACCCCCTATGCAGAATGACTTTGGAGCTGTGGAACCTGGCACTCAGCTACAACATCCAGTTACAGGCAATATTTGTACCGGGAAAAGAAAATACTCTAGCAGACATATTAAGCAGAACCACATCGGATGCCCACGAATGGATGCTACACCCGGACATCTTCAAGACCATCTCAAAGAAATGGGGAATGCCTCAGATAGATTTATTTGCTTCCCCTCTCAATCACCAGCTCAAAGTTCTGCACAAGGACATTCCACCCACTAGCATGGAAAGTGGATTCGCTCTCCTTCAGCTGGAAAGGCCTAACAGCATATGCATTCCCACCTCTTCCCTTGATACACAAGGTATTACTAAAAATCAAGGAAGAACGTCCAAGGATAATCCTAATAGCTCCAAACTGGCCAAGACAACACTGGTACCCACTGCTGAGGAGCATGTCTCAGAACAATATGTGGCCAATACCCTGATGCCTTTGATGTTAACTCAGAACAACTACAGCATCATGCATCCAAACCTAAAACGTTGCAACTGACTGCATGGAACATCACATAGCAGCAGCTAATCCAGAACTTTCCCAAAGAGTTAAAGACATTATTCTTGAAGCCCGCAGACCTTCAACAAGAAGGAACTATGCAGGAAAATGGAAAAGGTTTGTCATTTGGAGTACTGAAAGAGGAAAAGATGTGTCAAACATAGATATGCCTAACATTCTGGAGTATCTGGCAGAACTTCTACATTCAGGCCTGTCCTACTCCTCCATCAAGATACATGCATCAGCTATATCAGCAGAATACAGCTTTGATCCACCTGTTTTTTCACACCCATTACTCAGACAGTTCCTCAGAGGAATCAAGAATGTAAAGCCTCCAAGGAAACCACCATTACCAGCTTGGGACTTGAACTTTGTGCTAGAAAAGTTGACACTATCACCCTTAAACCTCGACACGGCTATTAATAGGACGTGCTGGAGGGATAGATTCATCACCCAAAGACTCCCTATGCTGTGGAATAAAATCCCGGTATATGTGAGGCAGAGCACCTCGCTGGCCTTGTTCAAGAGAAATCTTGACCAATGGATGGGAGATCACAGATATACCCCAGGGATTACCTCAGTGTCACTGCTCAACAGAGGCACAGCAAAATAATGGGTATAGTTCCCCATACTAAAGGGGTGGCGTAAGCCACAAAACTATGGGCTAGGCTTGTAAATGCCCTCGGGCAGATAGCCTAGTATGAACCTATGAACCTATGAACCTATGAACCTTTGAGCCAGCAGCAACAGCAGACCTACAATATCTATCGTGGAAAACCGCCTTCCTACTGGCAATAACCTCAGCCAGGAGGGTTTCTGAACTCCAGGCCCTAATGGCAGTACAACCCTTCCTAATCTTCCATCAAGATAGAGTGTCCATGAGGACTAATCCTACATTTATGCCTAAGGGTGGTATCCAGAGTGTCTTTAAACCAGGCAATCCACCTACCTACCTTCTTTCCCAACCCACAAAACAGAGGGGAAAGAATACTGCATACCTTGGATGTACATAGACAGCTACGCTACTACCTGGACAGAACAAAAAGTAGCAGAAAACTGATCAGCTTTTGTAGCCTATGCAACAGGAAGGGAAGGAAAAGCTATTTCCAAACAGACAATCTCCAAATGGATAGGAAATTGCATACGATTCTGTTACTCCTTCCATGGAAAACCAATTCCACAGAACATAAGACCTCATTCTACAAGGGCAACAGCCACTACCACAGCCTTTTACGAGGAGTGGCAACCAAAGACATTATTGAGGCGGCTACTTGGACCTCCGTGCATACATTTGCCAAGCATTATAATTTGCCTCTATATTCCAGATCCCGAGCAGGGTTTGCCACTGCTGTACTGCAAGGGATCCTAAACACACCATAATCTAGTTTCTTCCTCCTGCCCTAGTTGGCTATGGTATTCTACCCAGTTGTTATGACTGCAGATGCATCCATGAAGGACATAGTACAGTTTTGTACCTACCATAAATGTAGATGTCCGAACTGGATAGCATCTGCAGTCAGGATTACCCTCCCTCCTTCCCCTCTGTGGTACTCCTAGGGTGTTTACCCTCCTAATAGCTAGCTGGTGGGGGGAGTCTTTTATGGTGTATTTGTTGTATATATGTACATACATGCTTATTTTTTGTGTTTACCACTATCTTTTTGGAAACATTGGCATTTATCCAAAATTTTTAGCCTACAAGAGGGCTACTGGCATCTGGGGCAAGAAACACTGAGGAAAATGGCGTCGGCTGATGCCTTTATATCCGAAGACCAACAGAGATGACGTCGGGTGAAGTGCGACATCAGCCGAGGCCGGACCCGGACTTTGGAATCCGGCCGACTGAAGGGCTGCCTGACGACAGGACAACCCAGTTGTTATGACTGCAGATGCTATCCAGTTCGGACATCTACATTTATGGTAGGTACAAAACTGTACTTTTTCTGGTAGCAATGCATATTCTGGCCCGATCCAACATTCTAGCAGACAAACTAAGCCGGACTATTCTGATGCCTTACGAGTGGTCTCTGAATCCTTCAGTAGCAGAGCAGATCTTTCTAAGAGTGGGGTCGGCCTTGCTGTGATCCCTTCACATCTCTTTCCAACACGAAGTGCAGCGAGTTCTTCACTCTGAACTCCCAGCTGGCTGAGTACCCCAAAGACGGTCTAATCCATATTTGGACTCCTGGTCTTCTTTATGCTTATCCTCCTGTACCCCTTATTCCAAAGTCCCTACAGAAGGCTTGTCGACTGGGGAGCAAAATGATCCTCATTGCCCCATTTTGGCCTCGCCCAGTATGGTTTCCCTTCCTTTGGTCACATCTTCTAGCTCTTCCTTGGATCTTGGAATCCCATTCAGGATCTCATTTCGCACCCCTCGAGGGTCTCTCATCCGAATCTAGACAGTCTGAAGCTTACAGCTTGGCTGCTCCAGTTCCCTTAATCGCTAGGACTCCTAGATTGCCTTTTTTGGTCAGATCTATTATGGTGGCAGCTCATAAGTTGTCCACCAGGAAGATTTATCGCAGCAAATGGAAGTATTTTTCCTTTTGGGCTTCTCAAAGGAGTTTAAATCCTTTCATGGCTCCCATTCCGGCTATCCTTGACTTTTTTTCAAATATTTTTCAACAAGAGACTAGCTCATCTACGGGCAAGGTTCAACTAGCTGCCATTTTTTCATTTTCACGTGGGTGAGAACTCTGCTTCTTTAGTCTCTTCCAGATTGTGCAAAGCCTTTATTAAAGGTACCTTCCTCTTATGTCATCCGGTCAAAGATCCCATTCCCCCGTGGGACCTTACTATGATACTTCAACCGTTGGTTGCTCCTCCATTTAAACCTGCAGCAACCACAGATCCGAAGTTTTTGTCTTGGAAGACCGCCTTTCTAGTGGCTATCACTTCTGCTAGGAGGGTTTCAGAACTTCAGGCATTGTCTGTCAAGGTTCTATACATGATTTTCCACAAGGACAGGGTTTCACTTCACACCAGTCCTCCTTTTCTTCCAAAAGTAGCATCGTAGGTTAGTATCAATCAAACTATCAGTTTACTTGTTTTCTTTCCAAATTTTACAAACAAAATGTAATACAAATTGCATTTGTTGGATGTTCACAGACATTTACGGTTCTATTTGCACAGGACCAGAACTTTTCGTAAATCTGACCAGTTGTTTGTGTCCTTTTCTAAGCCTTTTTTGGGTAAACCTATTTCCAAGGAGACCATTGCCAGGTGGATCTCCCTTTGTGTCTTTCAGATCTACAAGGCTAAAGGTTTGTCTCCTCTGGGTCAGTTTAAAGCTCACTCGACTAGGTCCATAGCTACTTCTGCAGCCTTTTGGTCGAGAGTATCCGTAGACGACATTTGATGTCCTTCATGGATGCATCTGCAGTCATAACAAGTGGGTTGTCCTGTCGTCAGGCAGCCCTGCAGTCGGCCGGATTCCAAAGTCCGGGTCCGGCCTCGGCTGATGTCGCACTCCACCCGACGTCATCTCTGTTGGTCTTCGGGTATAAAAGCATCAGCCGACGCCATTTTCCTCAGTCTTTCTTGCCGCGTGGCGCCCGAAGCAGAAGCTGTTCGCAAGTGCCGGTCGGTCGGATCCAGAGATTACTTCTACCGAATACTACTTCGAAGACTTCTAAAGCTAAGTACCCCGTTGGGGACTCTTTCTTGCCTCAGCCGATGTCAGAAAAAGTTAACAATTGTTTAACCTGTGGGAAACAAATACCTCATAAAGATTTCCACTCTTACTGTCTGCCTTGTTTAGGCCCAGCCCACGACGTAGCAGCCTGTTCGCCTGTGCCTCTTTCAACCGACGAACGCTTAGGCGCCGGTCGGAGTTTGCAGAACAGTTTTTCGGTTCTGATTTTGCGTACATTATGCCGTCGGATCCTCCGACTACCCAATCTACCAAAAACGCAAAGATAAAGACCGACACTCGCGGTCCGCGGTTTTGGCCGAAACCACGGTAAAGCAAACATGAGTGTCTCGGTTTCGGCCGAAACCGAGAAAACTGATCAAAGTACAGCTGAACCTATTCTTACAACTGAGGCCCCTGCTACAACTCTTGAATCGACCTCAGAAATTTTACCCACTACGGTGGTTGACTTATCAGACACCATCCCCTTGGATGTCTCTACCCCAGCACGTGGTGCTGCTAGGCCTCCAGCAGCCATGTCCATTAAGGCCTTCGCCAGGGCAAAAGCAGCCAAGACTGCTAAAACAGTGCCTGTTAAACCCCCCACATCCAGGCCCTCTTCTAGTTCTCAAATGCTTTCTTTGGCAGAAGATTTATTTTCTTTAATTAGAGGATCTCAATCTCACCCAGACAGGGCCTCTCAGCCCCCAGAGAAGAGACCTAGGGCAGAGCCCCCTGAGCCAGTGTCTTCTGATGATTCTGCTGATGAATCAGACATAACTGACCAGCCAGAGGCTCCCTTCTCCAATTTTGAAGATTCTGATGCTGAAGAATCCATTCCAGCTGCTTCCCCACCAGAAGAATTCTCCTTTGGGGAAACCTTGCACGCCATGCGAGAACAGTTCCAATGGCAGCAACAGGATTTTTCAGACTCCAGAAAAGACTTAGGACCTTTCTGCACCTCCCACAGCACAGGCCCTTAGCTATACCTCCTGTTCTCTGTGGTGGATGATGCTTTCAATGATGTTTGCTCCGGCCCAGATTCTTACCCCCAGCCCCTGCCAAACCAGACAGATTTTACAGGGTGCCAGATACTCATCACCACCTTTACAAGGCCCCACTTGCAGACCCAGAAACTATATCCCAGGGTCCCAAGGCAGTAGCCGCGACCACAGTTAAAAACCCTATTCCTTCTGAAAGGGAAGCAAGGTCATTAGACAGATGGGGTAAAAAGGTCTACACTTCAGCTACTCTCTCAGCTAGAGCTTTAAACTGTCAGTTTCACATGATACAATACCAAGAGTTTATGCTTGACCAGTTAACTAAAAGACTAACCACTGATGAATCTCTTGATAAGAAATATGTATTAGAGATGGTAAATAACATACAACAGGTTAGCAACCATTCCTTAAAATGTGGCTATGATGCACTGGAGGCTTCATTTAGATCAGCCATGACAGGCACAGTGATAAGAAGGCATGCATGGCTAAAGGAACAAGCCTTACCGGATCATGTTAAAGCTAAGTTGCTAGATGCTCCTATGGACAAGACAAGTTTGTTTGGTACACCTGCCCAGCAGGTTATGAAGAAAATGGAAGAAAAGGCAAAATCTGTTCAAACTGTTAAAGATTTCTTGCAGGTTCAACCCCAAGGTTTAGCAGGAACTGGCCTGCCAAAAATTGGTCCTTTCCTGACTCCACAAAATTTCAAAGGGGCAGGAATAGACGTTCCAGAGGCAGAAACCAATCCAGAGGAGGTGCCTACAGAGGACGACAGTGGCAAGGTAACAACAGAGGCACAGACACAGCCACTGCCACTACATCAGCACAACCACAGTGACTTAATCCTAAATCCGCCTACCAGGGAACAAATAGCAGCTCCTCTAGGCGGAAAGTTAACCTTATTTTCAAAGAACTGGCACTACATAACAAAAGACAAGTGGATTTTACAAACCATAGATCAAGGTTACCGGTTTCACTTCCACACTTTACCAGTCAAAAGAGGAATGCCAAATCTACCTCCAAATCAAAAAACAGAGGCTCTCCGCCAGATAATGGAGTTAGCAAACATGAAAGCTGTGGAAAGAGTGCCAACAGCAGAACAAGGAAAGGGGTTCTATTCCAGACTATTCCTAGTTCCAAGAAAGGAAAAAGTTGGAGACCAATTCTCGACCTGTCCACCTTAAATACATACATCATTGTCCCAAAATTCAAAATGCTGACCCTACAGCAACTTCTTCCCATGCTGGGCAAGGAGTCTTGGCTGGTAACTCTAGATCTCAAGGAGGCATACCTGCACGTCCCCATTCGACCAATCTGCAGAAGATACCTCAGATTTCTTGCAGGATCAGAGCACTATCAATTCTCAGCATTGCCCTTTGGCTTATCTACTGCCCAGAGTATTCACAAAATGCCTGGCATCAGTAATCGCCCATTGCAGACTACAGGAATTCAAATTTACCCATACCTGGACGACTGCCTGCTACAAGGGGACAACAAAAGCAAGCTGACAACAGATTTACAAAGGGTCATTTACTTGCTACAAGCACTGGGATACACAGTCAATTTACAAAAGTCAAGGCTGATACCATCCCAAACAAGCACATTCTTGGGCTGAATTGGACACAGTACAACAAATGGCATTCCTGACTACAGAAAAACAAAAGAACTTCCTCTTTACTTCTTGGCACTAACAAAACTGAACAAGTTAACAGCAAGAAAAGTTCTGCAGGCCTTGGGCTTCATGGCATCATGCATAATCTTGGTCCCATTTGCCAGACTACATATGAGGAAACTACAGTGGTACCTAAAGAATTTATGGTCCCAACACAGACACAGTCTAGAAACAGAAATCCCACTAATTCCATGCTTAAAACAGGAGTTCCTATGGTGGGCTCAGGCATGCCAGTCAAACCCAGGCCTACCCTTTCGCAGATGTCAACCAAGCCAGACCATTACAACAGACGCTTCAGACCTAGGATGGGGGGCCCACATGCTGGACAAATGCGTGCAAGGATTGTGGACACAGGATCAACTTCACCTGCACATCAATCTAAAAGAAATGCTGGCAGTAAAACTGGCAATCCAAAAGTTCAAACCATTTCTCAAAGAGGGCCAGTTGATGATAAGGACAGACAACACCACAGTCATGTGGTACATCAACAAACAGGGAGGCACTCATTCATACCCCCTATGCAGAATGACCTTGGAGCTGTGAACCCTGGCACTCAGCTACAACATTCAGTTACAGGCAATATTTGTACCGGGCAAAGACAATACTCTAGCAGACATATTAAGCAGAACCACTTCGGATGCCCACGAATGGAAGCTGCACCCGGACATCTTCAAGACCATCTCAAAGAAATGGGGAATGCCACAGATAGACCTATTCGCATCACCTCTCAATCACCAGCTCAAATAATTCTGCACAAGGACATTCCACCCACTAGCATGGAAAGTGGACTCACTCTCCTTCAACTGGAAAGGCCTAACAGCATATGCATTCCCACCTCTTCCTTTGATACACAAGGTACTACTAAAAATCAAGGAAGAACGTCCAAGGATAATCCTGATAGCTCCAAACTGGCCAAGACAACACTGGTACCCACTACTGAAGAGCATGTCTCGAACAATATGTGGCCAATACCCTGATGCCTTTGATGTTAACTCAGAACAACTACAGCATCATACATCCAAACCTAAAACGCTGCAACTGACTGCATGGAACATCACATAGCAGCAGCTAATCCAGAACTTTCCCAAAGAGTTAAAGACATTATTCTTGAAGCACGCAGACCTTCAACAAGAAGGAACTATGCTGGAAAATGGAAAAGGTTTGTCATTTGGAGTGCTGAAAGAGGAAAAGATGTGTCAAACATAGATATGCCTAAAATTCTGGAGTATCTGGCCGAACTTCTTCATTCAGGCCTGTCCTACTCCTCCATCAAGATACATGCATCAGCTATTTCAGCAGAATACAGCTTTGATCCACCTGTTTTTTCGCACCCTTTGCTCAGGCAGTTCCTCAGAGGAATCAAGAATGTAAAACCTCCAAGGAAACCACCATTACCAGCTTGGGATTTAAACTTTGTGCTAGAAAAGTTGACACTATCACCCTTTGAACCAGCAGCAACAGCAGACCTACAACACCTGTCATGGAAAACTGCTTTCCTACTGGCAATTACTTCAGCAAGGAGGGTTTCAGAACTACAGGCCTTAATAGCAGTGCAACCCTTCCTAATCTTCCACCAAGATAGAGTGTCTATGAGGACTAATCCTACATTTATGCCCAAGGTGGTATCCAGAGTGTCTTTAAACCAGGCAATCCACCTACCTACCTTCTTTCCCAACCCACAAAACAGAGGGGAAAGAATACTGCATACCTTGGATGTACATAGACAGCTACGCTACTACTTGGACAGAACAAAAAATAGCAGAAAGACTGACCAACTTTTTGTAGCCTATGCAACAGGAAGGGAAGGAAAAACTATTTCCAAACAGACAATCTCCAAATGGATAGGAAATTGCATACGATACTGTTACTCCTTCCATGGAAAACCAATTCCACAGAACATAAGACCTCATTCTACAAGGGCAACAGCCACTACCACAGCCTTCTTACGAGGAGTGGCAACCAAAGACATTATTGAGGCGGCTACTTGGACCTCCGTGCATACATTTGCCAAGCATTACAATTTGCCTCTATATTCCAGATCCCGAGCAGGGTTTGCCACTGCTGTACTGCAAGGGATCCTAAACACACCATAATCTACTTTTATCCTCCTCCCTAGTTGGCTATGGTATTCTACCCACTTGTTATGACTGCAGATGCATCCATGAAGGACATAGTACAGTTTTGTACCTACCATAAATGTAGATGTCCGAACTGGATAGCATCTGCAGTCAGGATTACCCTCCCTCCTTCCCTCTGTGGTACGCCCACGGTGTTTACCCTCCTAATAGCTACCTGTTGGGGAGTCTTTTATGGTGTATTTGTTTGTATATATGTACATACATGCTTATTATTGTGTTTACCTCTATCTATTTGGAAACATTGGCATCTATCCAAATTTTAGCCTGCAAGAGGGCTACTGGCATCTGGGGCAAGAAACACTGAGGAAAATGGCGTCGGCTGATGCTTTTATACCCGAAGACCAACAGAGATGACGTCGGGTGGAGTGCGACATCAGCCGAGGCCGGACCCGGACTTTGGAATCCGGCCGACTGCAGGGCTGCCTGACGACAGGACAACCCACTTGTTATGACTGCAGATGCTATCCAGTTCGGACATCTACATTTATGGTAGGTACAAAACTGTACTTTCTGCGGCTACTTGGTCCTCATCTCATACCTTTATTTCACTGTAATTGGATTTGATTTCTCGAAGGAGAGCATCCTTTGTACAGCAGACCCGGGGGTCAGTCATGCATCAGAGCATCCCCTGGTGATTGATCAGGGCAAAATAGCTTCTGCATTTGTTGTTTAGGGGAGAAGCAAATGGCAGAAGATCTGATCCGCTGTTATAGGATTAAAGGACCACTTGTGAGGCATCAAAATGTTCCTGCTCAGATTGTCCGTAATAAGATTGGAACTCCCGGGAATGTGTGTTGCTATGTGAAAGCGGTTGGAAGCCATCTCCCTGTGCCAAATTCTCATGGCTTCTTGACAGGGGGTAACACCTGGTTCCGCCTTGTTAGTTGATGTACCAGACGACTGACATGTTGTCCGATTGAATTGCAGTGGTCCTAGAATGAAGGGGTGTGTGGAACGCTTGCAACGCTAAGAGAACTGCCTTCAATTCCTGGACATTTATGTACAAATTGGCCTCCATGTGGGGAACCAGGTGCCTTGGACCATCTTTCCCTGGAAATGCATCCCCTACACACACCCTAACAGGGAAGCGTCCGTGGCCACCATGGTCCTGGGCTGGTGGTCGACACCAAAGATTTATGTAGTCAAGTGGGTGGGTTAAGATCGACCATAGTGATGAAAGGAGCCACTGAAATAGTCTCATGTACAACCTTGCCAGTGGTACTAAGGTAATGTTTGCTGCCATAGATCCCAATAGTTGTAGTACAAGGTGTGCTGATACAAATGTCTGTGGAAGGAGGACATGAATCTGGCTTCTTATTTTTGAAAGCCTTTGAGGAGGAGGGGAAGCTTGACAGGACGTTGTATAGAAGATCGCGCCAATGAATTCCAGTGCTCTTGTTGGAGACGTGTGATTTGTGTTTGTTGATTGTGACACCTAGGTGAAGAGCAAGGCCTTGAGTGTGAGAGAGACTGCAAAGATTCCTGGTCGTGGTGGTAAGGAGACAGTCATCTAGGAACACCTAGAATCCTTGTAGTTGGAGATGAGCTACTACGACTGCCATACATTTGGTGAACACACTGGGGGCTGTTGAGAGACCAAAGGGCAGTACTCTGAACTGATGGTGATTGGCTCCCAGCCAGAAGCGGAGAAATCTCTGGGAGCGTTTGTCCATCTTTATGTGATGGTACGTGTCCTGGAGGTCTGTAGAGCACATCCAGTTGTCCTTCCCCAGAAAGGGGAGAATGGACTGTACATTGACCATCTGGAATTTTTGAGGTTTTATGAATTTGTTTAGTAAGCTGAGATCCAAGATTGGTCTCTAGTTCCCTGTCTTTTCTGGCACTAAAAAGAACCTAGAGTAAAACCCGGATCCTCTCTGATCTGGTGGGACTGGTTGGATGGCTCTTTTTCTTAGCAGCTTTTAGATTTCTAAGGCTGCAGCCTTCCTCTGACTGGGTGGAACATCTGTGATTCGTTTTACATGTCTGGGAGTAAGGTCGAAAAGGATATGATAGCCTCTGGATATTTTTCTCTACACCCACGCAGCCATTGTTATGAGTTGCCAGACCTGTAGGTGCACAGAAAATTGATCCCCGACTGCTTCCAGAGGAAAGCAGTTGAGCTGCTGTTCAGGAGTGCTGGAAGGGTCAGCCAGCAAAGGAATCTCTAGCACCCTGGTTGCACGGACCCCCTCTGCTCCAAAAGGGGCGTCTTCCAGATGAGTTGCCCCCTCTGCTCTGGGGGGATAGCTCATCACGAGTGTCATGAAAAGATCCTTGGGACTTCTTAAACCACAAATGTGAAGTTGTTTAATCTCGCCGTTCATTCTTACGTATGGGTTTGGAGCCGATCCATCAGCCCAGAGTCTGCCGCTTTCACAAGCTCAAGGTTTTAGAGTAGCTAGAGGCCAAGTCCCTATCCCATGATGCTCTATGTCTCATCTCGGATCTAGTTTTCCACTGCAACAGATCAGAGGTCGAGAGATAGCTCGGGCCAGTATATCTTGCTTTTCTTATCTTGCTATCTAAAATTTACAGTTTTCTCTAAACAGTGTGTTTTTTGGCTAAGTTAGCCTTAGTTTGCATTTAGGCATTATTGCCTTTTTCCGACGAGAAATTGTCTTTCAAGAAGGGCTGCTGTTAGGC